>NC_057800.1:579711273-579993836 GCF_018294505.1 Triticum aestivum
ACCCAATGTAGCTTCCTAATGCTCCCATTTGCTAATTTTTAGTCGGTCAACTAAACAAGTTTGCAACCTCGTGACTACCTAGTTTGAGTTTATGGACTAGGGAACATGAAGTTTCTATCCGCATCTCTAGTAGCATGATAGTCAAACATTGGTCAAGGAGAGTAGATTAATGTGTGCAACTATTGGTGGAAACATGTACAATGGGAGAAATTGCTCGCAAAATAAAGACGCTTGAAGTTTGTCATGCACTGTGTAATGTTACCCCTGAGAGAAAGCTAGGTTTGGGTCGATTAGCACAAACGATATCCAAAAATTACTACTAAAATATTATGCAATTATCCTAAGCTATATATTAGTCCACTTTCATGGCATGTAGACTCGCAATTGCATTCTATCCAATGAAAGGAACTCCGTGAGCAGTTGCATTATATCCTTTGAAAGGAACTTGTGCACGTGATTAGGACAATTCTGAAGAATGGAAGAACATGTGAAGCTAGCATGTGACGCTCATGCTCTTGAAAAACGATCTGTGAAGTGTATGGTGTAATAGGCAGTGTGCTACTTAATTGATACCATGGTAGTTGGCTAGCTAGTCAGTGAATAAATGGATATAGGGTAACTCGATGCGTCCAAACCCCATGGATACATACTGGACATTGATATGTCTCCAATGTATCTATAATTTATGAAGTATTCATGTTGTTATATTATCATTCTCGGATGTTCTACAATCATTTTATAGCAACTTTATATCATTTTTTTGGGACTAACCTATTGACCCAGTGCCCAGTGTCAGTTATTGTTTTTTGCTTGTTTCTTACATCGCAGGAACTCAATATCAAACGGAGTCCAAACACCGCGAAACTTTTTGTGGACTTTTTATGGACCAGAAGACCACTAGTGGGCCAGAGTAGCACCTGGGGGTGCCCCGAGGGAGCACAATCCACCAGGGCGCGCCTGGGGGCCCAGGCACGCCCAGGTGGGTTGTGCCCACCTTGGTGGCCTCCAGCACCCCTCTTTACCCTATAAAATCCCAAATATTCCAAAAACCCTTGGGGTTAACCTAGATCAGAAGTTCCGCCGCCGCAAGCCTCTGTAGCCACCGAAAACCAATCTAGACCCCATTCTGGCACTTCGCCGGAGGGGGGAATCATCTCTGGTGGCCATCTTCATCATCCCGGCGGCCACCGCGATGAGGATGGAGTAATCCACCCTCGAGGCTGAGGGTTTGTACTAGTAGCTATGTGTTTAATCTCTCTCTCTCTCTCTCATGTTCTTGAGATGTCACGATCTTGATGTATCGCGGGCTTTGTTAATATAGTCGGATCATATGGTGTTTTCCCCTCTCTATCTTGTTGTGATGAATTGAGATTTCCATTTGAGATTTCATTTTATCGGATTGAATACTTTTATGGATTTGAGAGCACTTGATATATGTCTTGCATATGAATACTGAAAGATCATGGATGTCGCCTAGAGGGGGTGAATAGGTGCTTCAAAACAATTACAGTTTAGGCTTGAACAAATGCGGAATAGAACTAGCGTTTAATTTGTCAAGCACAAAACCTAAAATGACTAGGCTCATCTATGTGCACCAACAACTTATGCTAAGCAAGATAAACAACTAGGTGATAGAAAGATATATGTCAAGGAACAATATGGCTATCACAAAGCAAAGTGCATAAGTAAAGGGCTCGGGTAAGATAACGGAGGCACGCGGAAACGATGATGTATCCCGAAGTTCGCACCCTTGAGGATGCTAATCTCCGTTTGGAGCGGTGTGGAGGCACAATGCTCCCCAAGAAGCCACTAGGGCCACCTTAATCTCCTCACGCCCTCGAACAATGCAAGATGTCGTGATTCCACTAAGGGGCCCTTGAGGGCGGTCACCGAACCCGTACAATGGCAACCCTTGGGGGTGGTCACAGAACCCGTACACTTTGGCAACCCTTGGGGGCGGTCACCGGTACCCGTCAAATTGCTCGGGGTGATCTCCACAACCTAATTGGAGATCTCGACGCTTGCCTGGAGCTTTACACCATAATGATTAAGCTCCGAACACCACCAACCGTCTAGGGCGCCCAAGCACCCAAGAAGAACAAGCTCTAGGGTACCAAGCACACAAGAGTAATAAGCTTCTCAACTTGTAACTTCCACGTATTACCGTGGAGAACTCAAACCGATGCAACTAATGCAATGGCAAGGGCACACGGAGTGCCCAAGTCCCTCACTCTCAAATCCCACCAAAGAAACAAAAGCTATGGAGGAAAAGGAGAGGAAGAACAAGAAGGAGAACACCAAGAACTCCAAGATCTAGATCCAGGGGGTTCCCCTCACATAGATGAGAAAGTGATTGGTGGAAATGTGGATCTAGATCTCCTCCCCCCCCCCCATAAAAAACTAGCAAGAATCCATGGAGGTATTGAGAGATAGCAAGCTCCAAGAGGTCAAAAATGTTGGGGGGGAGATTGCAAGAGAATTGGGGTTGGAGGTGGAAGAAGGGGATATAAATACCCCCAAGAAAAATGTGTCCGTTGCACACAGCCGCCACACCGGGCACCCGGACAAAAGGGGTCCGGGCACCCGGACCCAACAGAGAAAAACACCACACAACCCCGGGCACCCAGGGGCAAAACCCCATGCACCTGGACATACAAGGAAAGAAACAGAGCAGGGGGCAGACAGAGAGGTCACTAAGGAGGGGCTCGGGTGACCCCGGGCACCCGCACTAGGCAGAGAGATGCGGGAACCGGTAAAATTGAAATTACCACAACTTTTGCAAACGAACTCTGTATTTGATGAAACCAAGTTTGTTGGAAAGCTAAAGACAAGGGCTAACACAATCTTGAGAGAAATATCAAGAAAAATCAATTGAGAAAATAACCAAAATAAAATGGTGAGAACCCTTTCTCAAATAAGACCGGTAAAAACTCAAACACTAAAAACGTAAAAGAAGATGCATAGGAAATCGGTTTTCGATGAACTAGAGATTTTCACGAAGATAAACACAATCTCTAAAACCTCACAAAGAGAAAATCCAAACAATAACCAAGAAATATGATGGTGCCAAGAATGCAATGGTTTGAGCTCTCACTGAACGATATGATCAAGCTACTCACTCGAGAGCCCCCCTTGATAGTACAGCTATCGATCCTATAATCTGGTCTCCCAACTAACACCATGAGACTGGTAAAATAGAAAACCTATCAAGAACAAACCTTTTCCTTGCACATAGTCCACTTGAGAAAGATGATGACGGTCTTGACTCCCTCAAGTTGGACCACATTTCTTGATTGCACTAGCTTGATGAAGACTAGTAGATTGCTCCCCCATACTACACTATGGGTGAGCCACTCCTTGGCGCATCTTCACAAGTCCATTGTCACCACAATGGACGACAAGCATCAATCACGTCATCTCTTCATGATGCTCCACTTGAACTTGCACACCGCACTCTTGATGACAATCACCACTTGATGTCATCCTCTCCATGGGTTGTATGATATCTTCCTCTTGACGCAAGCCCATGGAAACATACCTAACCCCACATAGAACTCTCACATAGACCATGGGTTAGTTCAAAAAGCGTAACTGATAATGCTTACCATACCATGGGATCACTTGATCTCTGTCGGTACATCTTGCATGCTTTCTGAGTTGATCAACTTGATTCACTCTTTGACTTAGTCTTGATCAACCTCTCACATGACCAATCTTTAGATAATTCCTTGAATAGCACCTTGATCATCACATACTCTCCTTGAAACCAACAAATGGACCGCAAGAAAAGCCTATGGACAAATCCTTCAAATATAACTCAATGCAACCATTAGTCCATACAGAATGTCATCAATTACCAAAAACACACATGGGGGGCACCACATGTTCTTTCAATCTCCCCCATTTTGGTAATTGATGACAATCACTTTCAAGAGAGTTTATATAAGGAATTATGCATCACCATGCAATGCAACAACCAATGATGCATGTGTATGAGATGCAAATGCTTATGAACAAAACCAAAGCAAGAAGAAATAACTATGTAAACTTCTCCACAAAAACTCTCTGAAACTTCTCCCCCATTGGCATCGATTGCCAAAATGGGCAGAAAAGCTTAGAAGGCCAATAAAAATTGTGTTCCTACATAGATATCCAAAGGTAAATACTTGCAGGAAGACAAACTATATTGAGGCACAAAGATTGCTAAAGAATGATATGCCACAAAGACATAACAAAGAGAGACACAAGCAATCAAAAGATACCAATTGAAGCAAGCAATAAAAACATAATAATTGGACCAACTCGACCAATGATCCTATGAGCCACATGAATAAAATATATTATGATATGTGCATAGGAGTGTTCTAAAGAAACTAGAGAAGCTCCCCATGATTTGTGCACAAATAAGAATTTTTGTATTTGGATACAAAGTGCACAAAATAGGATCATAGCTCCCCCAAAATCAATAGAACCTCACAACAAGTGCAAGCAGGCATGTAGGAAACTAAGCCTCTAGCACTTGCAACAAACAAATGGTTGACCAACATATAAAAGAGGCAACTTAGAAATAGGCTCAACCAAAATGATGTGTGTGAGTCATGCCAAAGCACTTGAGAAGACTAAAATAAGGATGAGCATTAACCATCAACATAGTCTTGAATAAATAAGATACAAGGTGCAAGACATATCCTTCCCACACACAGCAAGCAAAGGGGTTCACAAGCACACTCAATATGCAAAAAAGAATAACCAACGCTTGTGTCAACCCATGGTGAAGAAATAAAATGATAGCATTGTCAAGAGGAGGGATACCAATCGAATGGCAAAAGCCTCATCGAGGCAAGCAAGAGAAAACAAGTATCTTCACCACATAAGAGTGCATCAAGATGTAACGAGATAAGACCCGCACATAAGGCACACACTTTCACGGAGCCACCAAAGAAATAATACAAGAAGGAAAAGGTGGACGTGAAAGAAAGGGATATCAACTAGATATGCAACTTCTATCAAGTGTATAAGATTCTAGGTAGATTAATATCATGATGATATCAATCCACAAAGAAGGATGTACACACGAAAGAGTTACAAGAAGGAAAGAATAAGATATCCACAAGGAAGCCATAAATATACTAATAAGATATTTGCTTGAAAGCATAGCACATGGCTAGATATGGTCTTATTGTACATAAATGAATTCCAACCACACGAACATCAAACACATTGATACGTCTCCAACGTATCTATAATTTCTGATTGTTACATGCTGTTATATTATCAATCTTGGATGTTTTATAATCATTTTATAGTAATTTTATATCATTTTTGGTACTAACCTATTGACATAGTGCCAAGTGCCAGTTGCTATTTTTTCATGTTTTTTACATCAGAGAAAATCAGTACCAGACGCAGTCCAAATCGCCTTACGGCGTGGCCACGAGGGTCAGGGGCGCGCCCACCCCCTGGGGCACGCCCCCTACCTCGTGGCCCCCTCGTGCATCGTCTCGCGTTGATTATTCTTCCCAAAAATCTATATTCCAAAAAAATCCCTGTCATTTTTTACCCATTTGGACTCCGTTTGATATGGATTTTCTGATGCCACGAAACTCCATGGTGAATTTTTATGGGACATAAGGAACACAACAGGACCTGGCTACGCCTAGGGGGTGCCCCGAGGGGGCACAACCCACCAGGGCGCGCCAGGAGGCCCAGGCCCAGGCGCGCCCTGGTGGGTTGTGCCCACCTCGGGTGCCCCCCAGACCGCCTCTTTGCTCTATAAATACCCCAATATTCCAGAAACCCTAAAAGCATCGACGAAATATTCATCCAGCCACCGCACAGTCTAGAACCACCAGATCCAAACTAGACACCTTCTCGGATGGGGTTCACCACCTCCATTGGTGCCTCTTCGATGATGCGTGAGTAGTTCTTTGTAGACCTTCGGGTCTCTAGTTAGTAGCTAGATGGCTTTCTCTCTCTCGCTGAATTCTCAATACAATGGTCTCTTGGAGATCCATATGATGTAACTTTTTTGCGGTGTGTTTGTTAGGATTGATGAACTTTGAGTTTATGATCAGATCTATCTTTTTATATCCATGAAAGTATTTGAGTTTCTTTGATCTCTTTTATGCATGATCTCTTATAGCCTCGTATTTTTTCTCCAATATTTGGGTTTTGTTTGGCCAACTTGATATATTTATCTTGCAATGGGAAGAGGTGATTTGTAGTGGGTTCAATCTTACGGTGCTTGATCCCAGTGACAGAAAGGGAAACGACACGTATGTATTGTTGCTACTAAGGATAAAATGATGGGGTCTATCTCTACATAGATAGATCTTGTCTACATCATGTCATCGTTCTTATTGCATTACTCCATTTCTCCATGAACGTAATACACTAGATGCATGCTGGATAGCGGTCAATGTGTGGAGTAATAGTAGTAGATGCAAGCAGGAGTCGGTCTACTAATCTTGGACATGATGCCTATATAATGATCATTGCCTGGATATCGTCATAATTATTCGAAGTTCTTTCAATTTCCCAACAGTAATTTGTTCACCCACCATTTGCTATTTTTTTCTCGAGAGAAGCCACTAGTGAAACCTACGGCCCCCGGGTCTTTCTTCTCATATATTTTCCTTTGCGGTCTACTTTTCTCTTGCATTTATTTTCAGATCTATTAAACCAAAAATACAAAAATACCTTGCTGCATTTTATTTCTATTTATTTTATTTGCGATCTATCTTTCAATCTACTACAAAAGTATCTCACGTCCGTTTGCCTATCTTGAGGCGCCGTACCCCGGAAGGGATTGACAACCCCTTTAACACGTCGGGTTGCGAGGATTTGTTATTTGTGTGCAGGGGTTGTTTACGTTGTGTTGCTTAGTTCTCCTACTGGTTCGATAACCTTGATTTCATATCTAAGGAAAATACCTACCGCCACTGTGATGCATCATCCCTTCCTCTTTGGGGAAATACCGACGTAGCTTCAAGCGACATCACACATCACAACTAGCAATAAGAGAGCATTGTTGGAATGCTTTGAGAAAGGAAACAAGTATCACAAGAAAGAATGAATTACACGCATGGTACAACCTAACAAGGTTGATGCAAGAAATGTGTGCATGAAGTAGATGATGATACTTGTTACCGAGTTAGCATTGGAAGGATGTAGTAGATACCAATTGAAGGTAGATAGAAGTTCATTGATCATCCTAGCTTGACTCCAATAAGCACATGATGACAACACCTTCCTAGTGAGTGAGCCGAACATCCAATGCATCTCCAATTGTTGCTAGAACAACAACACAAACTAAATGGTACCCAAACTCATTGGGACCAAAGAGTTAGAAACATCAATACATAGGACAAACTCCACATATATATATGTGCATGTATATATGAGAATGAATTTCATGCACATCTCATCCAAATTGAGACTTGGTGGAGTTTCCCTTATATATTGGGTCAAAGAAAGAAAGCATGCCAAAGAAAATACATGAAGTAACTATGCATGCTCAAGACTTTCAAGAAACGATACCAAATTAAAAATAAATACCAAGTGAAAATAGGATACCAGTGGAGAAATCATCACTTGGAAGATATCAATTAAAAGATACATCAAGGAATGAGCATTGATACACATAAAAAGAATTATATCGAACTCCCGAAAGAGAGGATGGTTCAAACAAACCAAGCCCTCTACAAAGTTTCATGATGGCACAAAGTACCAAAAAGAGACGGCTTGCCTTCCACAAACACGCACTTGATAAGGATCACGAGATGAGTGTTCTATAGAAAATAGGATAGCTCCCCCAAGAGTTGTGCCTTAGAGATAATTTGCATTTGAATACAAAATGCACAAGGTGGGATCACCACTTTCACCATATCTAGAAAAACACTTAGACAAGATCAACAGAACAACAAGATCCACAAGTGGCACGGAAGGCAATGGGAGTTGACACAATCCTTGGCAAGAGATAAGGACGAATAAAAACAAAATCCAACGTAAAGAAGATCAATAATTTCTACCACCTAATTGAGTATCAATTGTCAAAAGACAAGAAGTATTTGGAAATAATTGTCGGTGGTAGATAGAAAAGATATCCAACATCATCTTCACACCAAACACATAAGCAACTTTACAACTTGTAGAGATAACATGGCACCTAGGAATAAGATAATTTACAATATCAACTCTAGGTGACAATATCTCAAATGTACACATTTTCTAGGCTTGTAATATGCACATAACACGTTACTCCCCCATAATGTGATACCAAAGTAAACTTAACAAGAGGCAAGTTAAATGCAAACAAGAGATAATTAATGGACCATTTAGAATTTGAATTTCTCATGAGAATACATACCACATAGAGACTAGATAATCTTGTAATATCAATACTAGGTGGTATTCCTCATGTACACACATTTGTGGGACCGTGTGGTACACAAAGCACATCACTCCCCAAAATGGGATGTTCCATTAATCTCTCACAAGAGCCAACTAAGATACAACCAAGATGCAAAAAAAAGAGGCTCAACACACGGCTCACACGTACATGATGTGCAAACCAACATACACATACTTGATTTCTCAAGACAAGAAAATTGGAAGCACATCATATACAAGCACATGCAAGGTAAAAAACCACAACATGCAAAGGGGGCAAGTAACTTTCAATGTAAACAATTTAAGTACAAGTTACCGCAAGGAGGCACATTGGATATAAGATAGAAACTTGATAACCCAATTGACTTGGCTTGAGAAAATAAGAATGATGAAGTCCCCTTAATTCTTCATAATGTAGCCAAGTCTCCAATGCCCTCCATTATCACCTATTTATCAAGTTTGAGCTTGTTGGTCCCCAACCAAGTTGGGTCCTAAGAGGTTAGTCATAATAGGCTTGGCTACCCAAATGGTTCTTTGCTTGACATCACTTGAGTACCAACAAACTTGGCAAACACATTGCCAACCTTATCCTTCCGAAGAGAATAAATATCATCAATGAGAATCGGGTTGGATAAGGTACCATTTGTGCATGAAGAAGTAAGGTGACCCTTCTCACGGCATAAGTAGCAACATCTACTCTTTTCTTTCTTCTTAGATGACTTCTCAACTTGAAGATCATTACCTTGAGTCTTCTTGGGAAGTGGCCTTTCCTCAACTTGAGGTTGAGCATGAGAATGAACTTGCATCCGCTTCCCTTGTTGCTTGTCACTAATGGCCTTCTTCTTCAATGGGCAAGATCTAACATGATGCCCTTCAATTTTGCACTTGAAGCAAATAATCTTGGCCGAATTCTTGACTTGTTTTTGGCCCTTCTTCTTGTTCATCTTGGACTTCTTATTCTTATTGGAGTTGAATCCAAGTCCACCTTTGTCATTGGGGGATTTTTGCACAGTCAAGATATTGTTGAGTGTGGACTTCCCTTCATGACTCTTTTCCAAGTCTTTCTTCAAGGAGGTGACTTGGGCCTTGAGCTCTTTGATTTCCTCTACATGGTTAGTATCAACACAAGTACTAGAGGAAGTATAAGCTTCATCGTTAGAGCAACAAGGCAAGGAAAGCAGTTCATCACAAGATGTACCAGTGTTATGCATCGATGAACAACGAGGACTAGCACAAGGAAATATAACATTTTGACTAAAAGTAATGCTAATGTCCACATGAGACTCACTAAATGTTACCTTAGCAGTCATAGCCTCATGAGCTATTTTTAGCACATTATGGGATACAAGAAGATCATCATGAGAGCTAGAAAGCTTTTCATGACTTTCTTCCAATTTCCCATAATTGCTAGATAGCAACTCAAGTTCAGCCGTTAGCTCAACATTCTCCATTAATATGGATGCTTCACAAGAAATAGAGTTAGTAGCACAAGCATCATCATTAACAACAAGAGGAGTAGGCAACTTGGCAAGATATTTTCAATAAGAAGCTTTAAGTTAAGCATGAGACTCGGTGAGTTTGATGAGCTCACTCTTAATGACTCTTGAGCCATTTTTGAGGTGCTCAAAATCCTCAAGGAGTTTGGCATGTGCAACCTCAATCTTAGCATTTTTAGTTTCGAAATCATTGGCCACCTCAAGAGCTCTATCATGAGATTCCCTCACTCTAGATAATTCTAGAGCAAAAGTCTCCTCGAAAGATTCCTTGGTGGTTTGTTAAAGTTCAAGAGCTTGAGAGAGGTCTACAATCTCATTAGCGTAATCACGCTCATGACCTTCCATTTTCTCAATGGTGACCTCATGCTCCTCGATATGAGATTCCAACTCCTCAATGTATTTCTTGCCCTCGATGGCAATAGACATGATTTCCATGAAGTTGGAACGAGCAATTTTATTCTTATGAAGAGCTTTAAAAATCATTTCCCCCTTAATTTTTAAGGAGGCAACATTACCATTCTCTTCATCAATATTCTAATCATCATCACGAGATATATTGGGATTCGAAGTAGGAGATACCTTCGAAGCCTTAGCCATAAGGCAAAAGTGAGAAACAATAGATGATAGTCCTTTAAGCATCATTTAAGACCACATCTTGTTCCATGGAGTGTTGAGTTTCCTCTACATTGTTAGCACAACAACTTGGGGAAATAGAATCATTTTTATCATGGCAACAAGACATAGCAAGCCTATCATCATGAGATTTAGTCAAGCAACTTCTACATGATATGCAAGGACTATCAACACAAGAATGAGAAACATTTAGAGTGCTCGAAGTGTTAAGGTCCAAAGAAGGATCATTGCAATAAGATAGTGATGAAGGTTCAACAAGAATAGGCGCTTTAAAACAATTATGGTTTAGGCTTGAACAAATGCGGAATAAAACTAGCGTTTAATTTGTCAAACACAAAACCTAAAATGACTAGGCTCATCTATGTGCACCAACAACTTATGCTAAGCTAGATAAACAACTAGGTGATAGCAAGATATATGTCAAGAAACAATATGGCTATCACAAAGCAAAGTGCATAAGTAAAGGGCTCGGGTAAGAGATAACTGAGGCACGCGGAGACGATGATGTATCCCGAAGTTCACACCCTTGAGGATGCTAATCTCCGTTTGGAGCGGTGTGGAGGCACAATGCTCCTCAAGAAGCCACTAGGGCCACCGTAATCTCCTCACGCCCTCGCATAATGCAAGATGTCGTGATTCCACTAAGGGACCCTCGAGGGCGGTCACCGAACCCATACAAATGGCAACCCTTGGGGCGGTCACAGAACCCGTACACTTTAGCAACCCTTGGGGGCGGTCACCGGTACCCGTCAAATTGCTTGGGGTGATCTCCACAACTTAATTGGAGACCCCGACGCTTGCCCGGAGCTTTACACCACAATGACTGACCTCCGAACACCACCAACCGTCTAGGGCGCCCAAGCACCCAAGAGGAAGAAGCTCTAGGGTACCAAGCACCCAAGAGTAATAAGCTTCTCAGCTTGTAACTTACACGTATCACCGTGGAGAACTCAAACCTATGCAACTAATGCAATGGCAAGGGCACACGGAGTGCGCAAGTCCCTCACTCTCAAATCCCACCAAAGCAACAAAAGCTATGGAGGAAAAGGAGAGGAAGAACAAGAAGGAGAACACCAAGAACTCCAAGATCTAGATCCGAGGGGTTCCCCTCACATAGAGAAGAAAGTGCTTGGTGGAAATGTGGATCTAGATCTCCTCTCCCCCCCCCCCTCCCCAAAAAAAACTAGCAAGAATACATGGAGGGATTGAGAGATAGCTAGCTCCAAGAGGTCAATAATGGTGGGGGGAAAGCTTGCAAGAGAATTGGGGTTGGAGGTGGAAGAAGGGGGTATAAATACCCCCAGGAAAAATGTGGTCGTTGCACACAGCCGCCACCCCGGGCACCCGGACAAAAGGGGTCCAGGCACCCGGACCAAACAGAGAAAAACACCACACAACCCCGGGCACCCGGGGGCAAAACCCCAGGCACCCGGACATACAAGGAAAGCAACAGAGCAGGGGGGCGGGCACCCGGGGGTCTCAACCCCGGGCACCTGGAGGGGGCCAAGACGAGGTGGCAGAGGAGCCTGGGCACCCGGGGTGATCAGAGGAGGTGGGGAAACGCCCCGGGAGACCCCGGCCACCCGGGGGTGAGACCCTGGGCACCCGGACTGGACAGAGAGGTCACTAAGGAGGGGCTCAGGTGACCCCGGGCACCCGGGCGTCAAGGACCCCGGGCACCCGCACTAGGCAGAGAGATGCAGGAACCGGTAAAATTGAAATGACCACAACTTTTGCAAACGAACTCCGAATTTGATGAAACCAAGTTTGTTGGAAAGAAAAAGACAAGGTCTAACACAATCTTGATAGAAGTATCAATAAAAACTAATTGATAAAATACACAAAATAAAATGGTAAGAACCCTTTCTCAAATAAGACGGTAAAAACTCACACACCGAAACCGCAAAAGAAGATGCATAGGAAATCGGTTTTCAATGAACTAGAGATTTTCATGAAGATAACCACAATCCCTAAAACCTCACAAAGGTAAAATCCAAACAAGAACCAAGAAATATGATGGTGCCAAGAATGCAATGGTTTGAGCTCTCACCGAATGATACGATCAAGATACTCACTCGAGAGCCCCCCTTGATAGTACGGCTATCGATCCTATAATCCGGTCTCCCAACTAACACCATGAGACCGGTAAAATAGAAAACCTATCAAGAACAAACCTTTTCCTTGCACATAGTCCACTTGAGCTAGATGATGATGGTCTTGACTCCCTCAAGTTGGACCACCTTTCTTGATTGCACTAGCTTGATGAAGACTAGTAGATTTCTCCCCCATACTACACTATGGGTGAGCCACTCCTTGGCGCATCTTCACAAGTCCATTGTCACCAGAATGGACGGCAAGCATCAAGGACATGATCTCTTCATGATGCTCCACTTGAACTTGCACACTGCAATCTTGATGACAATCACCACTTGATGTCATCCTCTCCATATTGTATGATATATTCCTCTTGACGCAAGTCCGTGGAAACATACCTAACCCCACATAGAACTCTCACATAGACCATGGGTTAGTTCACAAAGCGTAACGGACAATGCTTACCATACCATGGGATCACTTGATCCCTCTCGGTACATCTTGCATGCTTTCTGAGTTGATCAACTTGATTCACTCTTTGACTTAGTCTTGATCAACCTCTCACATGACCAAACTTTAGATAATTCCTTGAATAACACCTTGATCATCACATACTCTCCTTGAAACCAACAAATGGACCTCAAGAAAAGCCTATGGACAAATCCTTCAAATATAACTCAATGCAACCATTAGTCCATAGAGAATTCCATAAATTACCAAAACCACACATGGAGGCACCACATGTTCTTTCAAATACTCGTGGTGACAACAGGGTATCATATTGATTCACTTGATATATGTTTTGGCACTCAACTCACGGATTCCCAAGGTGACATTGGGGTAATCTACGCATAGGGGTTGATGCATGTTATTGTCTTTGTTTCTCCGGTAGAAATCTTGGGGCACTCTTTGAAGTTCTTTGTGTTGGATTGAGTATTTTGAATTTGAAATTATTTGGTGTTATTTTGGTATGAACTCTTGGATAGATCGAACGGGAAGAATAGCTTCGAGGTGGTTTCGTACCCTACAAATAATTTCTTCTTATGTTCTCTACTAGATAGGAACTTTGGAGTGATTCTTCATCGCACTTTGAGGGGTGGTTATATGATCCAATTATATTCGCACTGTTGAGAGATTGCACTAGTGAAAGTACGGACCCTAGTCCTCATTTTCAAGCATTACAATACCATTTGTGCTCCGTTTTATTAATCGCTACCTTGCTGTTTTTATTTATTCATATTATAAAGATATATTTCTACCATCCATATTACACATTTACCATCATCTCTTCGCCGAACTAGTGCACCTATACAATTTTCCATTGTATTGGGTGTGTTGGGGACAAAAGAGATTTCTTATATTTGGTTGCAGGGTCGTTTGAGAGAGACTATCTTCATCCTATGCCTCCCATGGATTGATAAACCTTAGATCATCCACTTGAGGGAAAATTGCTACTGTCCTACAAAACTCTGCGCTTGGAGGACCAACATGTGTCTACAAGAATAAAGTTGCATAGTAGACATCAGACATTTACATGGAAAAACCTTTTGAGCAAAAAAGGAGGGAAAACAAATCTCGTCTTGTTCTGAAATAATTTATAGAGGAGAAGATTAATTGGTCATGCTAGGAGGAGCAAGATAATCCATAATGTTGTACCTTCATGGATTTCTTAATGTACATAGGAACGGGGTGCATCTAAATTTTGAGCATAAAGTGAAGCTGAATGATATGCATGTTTTTTCATTGTGTGTGTGTGCGAGAAAACAAGAAATGTTGGTCGCCTAGCTACTGTGATGGGTGTTTGCAAGTAAGGGATGAGTTCTACACCCATGTTTTGTGTGGGAATGCATGATAAGAGAACATGGAGAGTTTTTAGATATCAATGCAATATTTATGTTAGAGATGGCAAGCATGATGAGCCCAAGATGAATACATTCTTTAAAAGATAGGGATGTATAAGAATACAGAAGATTTGGTTCAAAGTGCCTTTCGTGCGGTATTTCCTTCCATCCCCACACCCAAATGAAGAGATAGTTTTCCGGCTACAACATGAAGCTTACTTTCGACTATTTTCACCGACACCTAATTTTGTAAATGTATTTCATAGTGCCACTATTTACCATGAATTGCAAAGTTTTCTCCATGTCACATTGACACGTGAATTACAAACAGTGACGAGTGTGAGTCTGCAGGGACAAAGCCAGGGACCATACTAAGGGGGCCCCATGAAATAGATAAAATGTTGAGGGGGCCCAAATATAAACATTTAGAGCATTCTAATCTAACAATTTAAGGTTATCTTCATACGAAGAAACATATTGAACCGGGGGGCATGGCCCCTGCTCGCCCTCACTAGCTCTGTCACTGTGAGTCTGGACTTGTCCTACCCAACTCTCAATGACGTGTATGATAAGGTGTACTAGTGTACTCCAAAACATTGAATTAGCAGTGGGTGAGCTACCAACAGATTGAGTTACTCAACATCCTAGCCCTATGGAAATAAAGTGACTTCTTTGTATCATATTACATGATCTTCGAGTGAAGTAGTAAGAAGAAGAAACGTGGGATAAATGGGATAGTCGAATGAGGAGGAGCGTGGTTTTTGAGTGGCTTGGTAGCTATCCGGGTGTACACGGGAATATGATGCATCAGGAATTCGAGTAGAGGCAGCAGGCATCTTTCTTGCAGTGCATTCGGGGTCTGATGCACAAGAAAGTTATGGTTCACGCGAGGCCAGTCAACGAATCCATAGGAGCCACAAGGACGCAATGCCATGACCCAAGGAGGTAGCATGTCTTGTGCACATCACATAGCCTGAAACTGATGGTCCTAGACACATACTCATAAGAAGGAAGCTATCACGAACACAGACACAAAAACAATGCTCCTGCATGTTTGGGATCGTCGACTTCTGTCTTCATGACTTGAACAGGTTGTGCACAAGACGTCCACGTGCATCGCCCTGTGTGAGATTTCTTGTCAGATGAGCCACGAGATGCCCCCATAGTGGATAGTGGATACATAGTTGTGCTCGAACTCATTGTACTCTAGTTGTATCTGCCAAGAAAAGAAGTTGGACTTTTACCCTTTGTCTCCTTTTTGACAGAGCCCAGAAATGGATTTAGTTACTCACACCATAAACCTTTTTCAGGTGATGAAGAAAATAATCTCTATTCAAGTTAAAGAAAACAATAGTCTCTATTGTCTCGAATAGTGAAGGAACTGAGAAAAATTAATTAGAGGGTTTCGTCATGCCCCAGTAAAAGCTACCATATGATCATTTACAAAAGAAAAATATTTTACTACTAAGAGGAGAATAACTAGCCAATATTACAACAAAACTTTCATGCTTGACTTTATGGAGATCAACTCTTCTTCGGTCACCTTTTTCCACATGCCACCAACCAACAATGTACCCCTGAAACAAGAGGTCAGTTCAGGAATATCAGAAATCCTATGTTCAGGTGGAAAACTTGGTATTTCTAGAATTCCTTCACCATCCAACTACTACTTGGGGTGAGAATAATAGTCAAAATTTTCAATCTAACCATCAGGATAAAAATTTACATGTTATGTCGTGTCATCCTTCAGTTTATCATCAATGACATCAAGGATGGGAAGAACAACGGTTGAACTATATGAACAACGTATCAGCTCTCCTAGGGGACAGGGGGTCCAGGACTTCACTATAGACCACCTATTATGTTTCTCTGGTATGCTTGCATCGAACGTTCCACCAGTGCCATTTTCTGGTCAACTCGTATTATTTGGTTTCCTCAACTGCGACTTGAATGCTTCCAGCTTCTATGTTGCACTTTCAACTAATTCTTGTCCATTGGACAAGATTCTGGATTGAAGGAGGGCACAATCTTTGGGTGACCTTAGGGGGCCAACATCGGAAGCTTCCTTTGTTTCTCCTTCATGTTATTATTGATGGCCATCTCAACCAGCAATAGTGATGCATCTGGAATGCATCTTTCACCCATAATGGACAAACTCAAGAACTTCTGCAAAAGTTTTGCGAGATAAAAACAAGTCACAACATTCCTGTCCGAAGAGAGTACTCCTATCTCGTGGACAAGTCCAATACGATCGAAATCCTTTAAATCCGTTATGCTTGTCACAATACATAGAGCCACGGAGCACAAGTTTTTCATCGTTGATGACTTAGCTAGCAGGCATGCATATGACCCACCATACATATAGCAAAACTAATAAGACCAGTATATCCGTACAAACAGAATTCTAATATAGCCCTGAAACAAACATACTAGCATCAACTCTAAACAATGGATTGCAATAAAACATAGCAAACCATTCAGTTTAAGATTATGATGTCAAGAAATTCATGATATAAGTAAATAAATAAGGTCACAGAGATGGTAGAAACTAGAAAATAGGACACCCAATTATAAGGGCAGATCTTTGTGCCCTTGGGTATGTAGGTGTCGCATTTTATGGGTGGCCCCTTGTGGCTTATACTCGCCCCTATAGTACATGCAGTACTTCTTCTATGACTTGTCCTATCAAAATCTCGACGCGCCCCCAGCCTTCCAACGACTACGTGTATGATCCAATAAAGGTGTATTGTAGGGTAAAATTAAAATTAAAATAAAGTTCTACTACACTCTCGTCTTTATCGGGGACATCCGATAGAAGTGTGCACTCTAAAACATTGAATTGTTAATGGGTGAGCTAATGGAGGATAAGTTACTCAGCAATCAGCATCCAACCCTGTGGATATAAATTTACTTCTTCATATAATATTACAAAACCTTTGAATGAATATCGATAAAATATTGTGGGACAAGGATTTCAAATAATCAAGAAAAAAAGACTCTGAACAGTACTTTTGCTATTTTACGTCCCTATATACAAAAAGAGATTCACTTTCCAAAATGGAATCTTTTCCATTTCTGATGTGAATGAGGGAGGTTGTTTGCCCGTGTAGGGGTGACCGAAACACTCCCAAGTCATCGCTCAAGAAAGCACCATAGTCACATGATAAAAGTTTGGACTATGACAAAGATGAGCAAGCATTTGTTGGGGAGTGATCGGGGAAGAGTCGAGCACAAGAGGAAGGTGGAAGGAAGAAAGTGCAAGAAGCGCCAGGTGTGAAGATAGACCATCAAAGAACTCCATGGATGATAAAAAACAAAGGGGACAATCGAGAGAAGAGGTGCGTGTGGAGTAGAGTATGCTTATTGAGTGGCTTGGTCACTAGCTGGATGTATGTCGGAATGTGATGCATGAGGAATTCCAGTAGCAGGCTCATCGGTTCCAGATGTAGTTATTTTTGGATCATATGTGAAGGAAATATGCCCTAGAGGAAATAATAAAGTTATTATTTATTTCCTTATTTCATGATAAATGTTTATTGTTCATGCTAGAATTGTATTAACCGGAAATTTAGTACATGTGTGAATACATAGACAAACAAAGTGTCACCAGTATGACTCTACTTGACTAGCTTGTTGAATCAAAGATGGTTAAGTTTCCTAGCCATAGACATGAGTTGTCATTTGATTATCGGGATCACATCATTAGAAAATGATATGATTGACTTGACCCATTCCGTTAGCTTAGCACTTGATCGTTTTAGTTTACTGCTATTGCTTTCTTCATGACTTATACATGTTCCTATGACTATGAGATTATGCAACTCCCAATTACAGGAGGAACACTTTGTGTGCTACCAAACGTCACAACGTAACTGGGTGATTATAAAGGTGCTCTACAGGTGTCTCCGATGGTACTTGTTGAGTTGGCATAGATCAAGATTAGGATTTGTCACTCCGATTGTCGGAGAGGTATCTCTGGGCCCTCTCGGTAATGCACATCACTGTAAGCCTTTCAAGCAATGTGATTAATGAGTTAGTTACGGGATGATCTACTACGGAACAAGTAAAGAGACTTGCCGGTAACAAGATTGAGCTAGGTATTGAGATACCGACGATCGAATCTCGGGCAAGTAACATACCGATGACAAAGGGAACAACGTATGTTGTTATGCGGTTTGACCAAGAAAGATCTTCTTAGAATATGTAGGAACCAATATGAGCATCCAGGTTCTGCTATTAGTTATTTACCGGAGACATGTCTCGGTCATGTCTACATAGTTCTCGAACCCGTAGGGTCCGCACACTTGAAGATCTGTGACGATCGGTATTATGAGTTTTTGTGTTTTGATGTACCGAAGGTAGTTTGAAGTCCCGGATATGATTAGGACATGATGAGGAGTCTCGAAATGGTCGATACGTAAAGATCGATATATTGGATGACTATGTTCAAACACCGGAAGGGTTCCGGGAGGTTTTGGACATATACCGGAGTACCGAGGGTTACCGGAACGCCCCCCCCCCCCCGGGGGGGGGGGGCTATTGGGCCTTATGGGCCTTAGTGGAGAAGAGAGAGGGAATCTAGGAGGTGGCGTGCGGCCCCCCTTGCCCCAATCCGAATTGGACAAGGGGAAGGGTCGGCGGCCCCCCTCTCCTTCCTTCTCTCCACCTCCTCCTCCACCCTTCTCCTTCTTGGAATAGGAAAGTGAGGGGGCAAACCTACTTGGAGTAGGATTGCCCCCCCTTGGGCGCATCTCTCCCTTGGCCGGCCCTCTCCTCCCCCCCTTTATATACGGGGGTAGGGGGCACCCCAACGACACAACAATTGATCTGTTGATCTCTTAGCCGTGTGCGGTGCCCCCTCCACCATAATCCACCTCGGTTATATCGTAGCGGTTCTTAGGCGAAGCCCTGCGACGGTAGCTTCATCAACATCATCACCACGCCGTCATGCTGACGAAACTCTTCCCCGAGCTCTACTAGATCATGAGTTCGCGGGACGTCACTGAGCTGAACGTGTGCTGAATGCGGAGGTGTCGTACGTTCGGTGCTGAGGATTGGTCGATCGTGAAGACGTACGACTAAATCAACCGCACTGTTATAACTCTTCCGCTTAACAGACTACGAGGGTACATGGACGACACTCTCCCCTCTCGTTGCTATGCATCACCATGATCTTGCATGTGCATAGGAATTACTACGTTCCCCAACAGTGGCATCCGAGCCAGGTTTATGCGTAGATGTTATATGCACGAGTAGAACACAAGTGAGTTGCGGGCGATACAAGTCATACTGCTTACCAGCATGTCATACTTTGGTTCGGCGGTATTGTTGGATGAAGCGGCCCGGACCGACATTACGTGTACGCTTACGCGAGGCTGGTTCTACCGATGTGATTTGCACACAGGTGGCTGGCGGGTGTCAGTTTCTCCAACTTTAGTTAAACCGATTGTGGCTACTCCCGGTCCTTGAGAAGGTTAAAACAACACTAACTTGACAAACTATCGTTGTGGTTTTGATGCGTAGGTAAGAACGGTTCTTGCTCAGCCCGTAGCAGCCACATAAAACTTGCAACAACAAAGTAGAGGACGTATAACTTGTTTTTGCAGGGCATGTTGTGATGTGATATGGTCATGACATGATGCTATATTTATTGTATGAGATGATCATGTTTTGTAACAGAGTTATCGGAAACTGGCAGGAGCCATATGGTTGTCGCTTTATTGTATGCAATGCAATCTCCCTATAATTGCTTTACTTGATCACTAAGCGGTAGCGATAGTCGTAGAAGCAATAGTTGGCGAGATGACAACGATGCTATGATGGATATCAAGGTGTCGCGCCGGTGACGATGGTGATCATGACGGTGCTTTGGAGATGGAGATCAAAGGCACAAGATGATGATGGCCATATCATATCACTTATATTGATTGCATGTGATGTTCATCCTTTATGCATCTTATTCTGCTTTCTTTGACTGCAGCATTATAAGATGATCTCTCACTAAATTTCAAGGTAAAAGTGTTCTCCCTGAGTATGCACCGTTGCCAAAGTTCATCGTGCCGAGTGTGACACCCCGAGACCGTTGCGCCAGGTGTCGTCCAGTTATTCGTTGTTGTTGCCTTGTCATTTGCTTGCATGTTGCATCTTGTCATGTCATCATGTGCACTGCATCATCATGTTTTCAAAACTTGTATCTGTCCGGGTTCCCCTAGTTCCGTCCGTTGTCCGTTCTGAGCCCAACCACACTTGCACGCGCCCGCGGCATGTCCGAAATAATATTTTATAAGTGGCCGGAAAATGTTCTTGGAATGGGTTGAAAGTTGGTGTGTGGTCTTATTTTAGTGTAGATAGACCGCTTGTCAAGTTTCATCGCATTCGGAGTTCGTTTGATAGCCCAACCGTTAAACTATAGCGGCAGTATAGCCGGTCTTTTCGTCGGACGTTTTCGGTCTACGGAAACCCTGTCGGGCTGCATCTCTCCCCTCTTCTCTCAGACCAACCCACACTCCACAGCCCACCTAGGCCCAGCCTACCCCTCTTTGCACAGTGCATCGGCCCCTCGCGCGCGTCCGAAAATTGTCCCGAACCCGACCCGAACAGTCGTCACCGATGGGTCCGGATCATCCCCAAACATCTACAAAACATCTTCGTTTTGTTAATTGGCCCCCCTAACCTATTTATCCGGGATCGTCCGATTAAGATCGGAGGAACCAAATGCCCCTATCCGAAAATCCTTTTGCTATATATATATCGTCCAACCCTAAAATTGAGGGGAGATGTCCCATCCTCCGAATCCTCCTGCGCACCTCCACTTCAAATCCCCCTCGGGATCTCCCCTGCCCGATCCACCGAAGCCGCCTCCTCCTTCCTTGTTTTCCCCATCGAGCCTACCACCTTCCCTGATCCACCCATCGATCCAGCCCCGTCAGGCTCCTCTACTCGACCTCCACGCACCTGCAGCCTCCTCTGCCTCGCCCTCGCGAGCACGACCATCGGGGCGCCACATCGCCGGTCCTCCCGCGCGCCCGATGCTCAAGCTCCTCTGCCCGGGCACCCTACGCACCTCAAACCGTCGTCGTCCTTCGTCCACGGCCTCCCCGTCCAGGCCTTCGCCGCCTCGTCTCGCGTCAGACCTGCTGTAGTGCTGCCGGCAACCTGGTCCAAGAACAAAGGAGACAACGCCGCCGCCTGGGGCGTCTCCACCACCGACTCCTCCGTCTCTGGTTCCATCCGGCATCGCTGCCTCGCCAGCAAAGGCAGCATCGCCTGAGAGCGCCTCCACCTCGCGATCCCGCCGCCCCCACTGAACCTCGCCGCCGGCAAGCCACCAGCAGGACCTCGTCAAGCCCGCGCCAAGTCTGCCTCGTCGCCTTCTGTTCGTCGCCACCAACCGGAGCTCCGGCGAGCCCTCGCTGTACTTCGCCGGGGCCTCGCTGTCTGCAGGTAGACTGAAGCCGCCTCCCTTCCCTCGAGTCCGTCCAGCTCCGCCATCCGCCATGGGCGTGGAGCTCGTCGGTGTTGTCTTCGTGTCGTCCCAGACCCGTCACCGTTTGCCTCCTCGTAGCCGCCAGAGCCGCACCTCCCTATGCCCTTCATCCCTCGCCGCGCCGCTTCTCTGTTTCGATCAAGCAGAGGAGGACGAGCAGCGCCCATGCCCGTTGACCGCGTCATCCCGAGACGGCCCTTCTCTGTTCTCGGGCCACAAGCGCGCTTCACGCCTAGCCGCAAGCCCCGCGGCCCAGCTTCCTCCTCCACCCACCGGGCCAAGCCCATGGGTGAGCTGACCCCAGGGCCCCTTCCTTTTTTTCTTTTTCCAACTGATGGGCCAGTTCAGTTTTAGCCCGTGGTCATTTTTTTTCCCTTGGACGTTTTGCTAAATTTTCCTGAACATGCATATTACAGAAATGCCATTTTTCTTGCATTGCTCATAATTAAATAACCGTGCACCGGATTAAAATGATCTCTATATGTAATTTGACTAGAATTTTGCCTAGTTTAATAATATGCAACTTTTATCCATGTTTAAAATGTCTAAAATATTGTTTGTCTTTATTTTGCCTAATGCCATGCCAAAATGCTTTAATTCATAACTATTTAACCGTAACTCGGAATTTAATAAACTTTATATATAAATGCGGTAGAAAAATGCCTAGTTTATCATGGTGACTTTACTTTGCATGTTTAACAACCCTAAAATGGTGTTTAGGGCAGAACAGCACCAAACCTAATATATGCATATGGGGATATACCAGAATTGGTGTTCGTTGCTTCCGGCCTCATTTAAACTTGACTAGATAGGTAGTTTTATTTTGCGTCACCCTCTTGCCATGTTTAACAACATTTAATATTGTTGGGTAAATAAACGAGATCGAACTAAATAACTTGTCGTGGTGTTTCGTCAATATGCAACTCGTTACATATTGAGCTCCACTTAATTTGTAGGGTTGCTTGTGCATTTTGCCATGCCATGCCTCTTTAAACCGGACATGCATCATACTTGATTGTGCATCATGCCATGATTATGTGGTGGTTGTTTACTATGTTGTTTGCTTCTTTCCGGTGTTGCTTCTTCGGGTTGGTTCCGATAACGTCGCGTTTGTGAGGAACCGTTCGACTATGTCCGTTTCTCTTCTTCCTGGACCCGTTCTTCTTCCTTGCGGGATTTCAGGCAAGATGACCATACCCTCGAAATCACCTCTATCTTTTCTTGCTAGTTGCTCGCTCTTTTGCTATGCCTATGCTGCGATACCTACCACTTGCTTATCATGCCTCCCATATTGTTGAACCAAGCCTCTAACCCACCTTCTCCTAGCAAACCGTTGTTCGGCTATGTTACCGCTTTGCTCAACCCCTCTTATAGTGTTGTTAGTTGCAGGTGAAGATTGAAGTTTGTTCCTTGTTGGAACATGCAGATGTTGTTCCTTGTTGGGACATGTTTACTTGTTGGGATATCACAATACTCTTATTTAATTAATGCATCTATATACTTGGTAAAGGGTGGAAGGCTCGGCCTTATGCCTGGTGTTTTGTTCCACTCTTGCCGCCCTAGTTTCCATCATATCGGTGTTATGTTCCCGGATTTTGTGTTCCTTACGCGGTTGGTTTATAATGGGAACCCCTTGACAGTTCGCCTTGAATAAAACTCCTTCAGCAATGCCCAACATTTGTTTTACCATTCGCCACCTAGCCTTTTCTTTTCCCTTGGGAGTCGCGCTCCTGAGGGTCATCATTATTTTAACCCCCCCGGGCCAGTGCTCCTCTGAGTGTTGGTCCAAACTAGAGCCCCTTGCAGCGCCACCTCAGGGAAACTCGAGGGCTGGTTTTAGTTGTACGGACTGCTCATCTGAGTGTGCCCTGAGAACGAGATATGTGCAGCTCCTATCGGGATTTGTCGGCACATTCGGGCGGTGTTGCTGGACTTGTTTTACCATTGTCAAAATGTCTTGTAACCTGGATGCCGAGTCTGATCGGAATGTCTTGGGACAAGGAATATCCTTCGTTGACTGTGCGAGCTTGTGATGGGCTAAGTTCGGACACCCCTGCAGGGATTTGAACTTTCAAAAGCCGTGCCCGCGGTTATGGGCAGATGGGAATTTGTTAATGTCCGGTTGTAGAAAACCTGAAGTTGATCTTAACTAAAATACATCAACCGCGTGTGTAACCGTGATGGTCTCTTTCTGGTGGAGTCCGGGAAGTGAACACGGTTGTTGGAGTTATGCTTGACGTAGGTTGTTCTAGGATCACTTCTTGATCATAGTTGTTCGATCGTGCTTTTGCCTTCTCTTCTCGCTCTCATTTGCGTATGTTAGCCACCTTATATGCTAGTCGCTTGCTGCAGCTCCACCTCATACCTTTACCTTACCCATAAGATTAAATAGTCTTGATCGCAAGGGTGTGAGATTGCTGAGTCCCCGTGACTCACAGATTCTTCCAAAACTAGTTTGCAGGTGCCGATGTTACCGAGCAGGTGACGCAGCCAAGCTCAAGGAGGAGCTCGATGAAGATCTTGTCCTTTGTATTGCTTCGTTCTAATTGATCGGTAGTGGAGCCCAGTCGGGATGATCGGGGATCTGTGTAGCATTTGGTGTAGTCTTCTTTTATTTTGGTTCCGTAGCCGGACCTTGTTTGTAACTGGATGATGTAATGTTTTATTCATGTAATTGTGTGAAGTGGCGAGTGTAAGCCAGCTATGTATCTCTTTCCCTTATGTATTACATGGGTTGTGTGAAGATTACCTCACTTGCGACATTGCTTTCAATGCGGTTATGCCTCTAAGTCGTGCTTCGACACGTGGGAGATATAGCCGCATCGAGGGCGTGACAAGTTGGTAATCAGAGCCTTCCCCGACCTTAGGAGCCCTCTGCTTGATCGAATAGTTGGCGTTGTTGAGTCCAGAAAAATGTTTTGAGTCATTTAGGATTATATATATCGGAGAGTTAGGACTTCTTTTTACTCCTTAGTCCCTTCGTCGCTCTGGTGAGGCATCCTGACATAGAGTTTTGACTCTTCTCTTCTCAAATTTCACTAAAAAAATTTAGGATCACGCGGGTATCTTGGAATCGTTCTGATGGTTTTGTGATGAGAACATTGTTCTTGGTGCCTCCTATCATTTAGGGGTTGCGGCAGTGTCCCGGGGAGTTGAGCTCCAAGGTGTTGTCGTCACAATTTTATCGTTGCAGTTCTGGAATACCTGAGATTAGTTTCGCCGACATCGAAAATCTCTTTTATGCAGTTGTTGGTGAGATAACCTCGACGCCACCCAGTACTGGGGCGGGAGTTCGGGAGTATTGCCGTAACTCGTATAACGGGTGCTTTTCAAAGGTTGAGGTAGACGATTTCCGAAGGTTTCTTGGTTATGTTTTGAAGGATGGATACAGCTGGATGTAGGATTTGCTACTTTTGGGTGAGATATTATGCTTCCCCTGTATCCCCAACACCTGATTGCATAACCGGAAAGTTTCGGGAGTTTATAAGTGGGAATTCAAGTAGCTCCTAGGATATCTTTCCGTCAGATGTATGATATGAAATTGGGGTTTGACGTCTAGTGGTCCGCCTATTCACGGTTGGTTTTACAGTGGTCTCATTGTGTCTTAAAGAGTCATTGGCTATGCCGACTCGGGGACGCTTCGTATGTCATGTGCACTGCCTTGTACATGATGGTGCTGTACGATCGAGCCCGTGTAGGCCACACCATGAAAACTTCGGACGAAATCTCTATCATATGTTTGTTCCGGCTTATTCTGAAAGCCAATCCTTTGTTTTGTTTTGAGTTGTGGTATTCGAGTTGCTTCGAAGTCAAATGTTGATTCCATACCTTCCCCAAGCGGTGTTCTCATACTCCGATGTGAATATCAATCCTTCATGATAATCAAGATCATTTTATCAAGCCTTTTCAACCGGCGTTTTCTCTTCAGGTGGATCCAATCTTTTCAACATTCGCAGGATCAACTCAAGCATTCTCAACGGTGTTCGTTTCATTCTCAACGGTGTTTTCCCACCCTCCCACCCTTGTTTTCTTCAAGGACTCATATATCTTAATCAAGTATCCATCTTATTGATGCGAAGTCTCTTCTTTCTTTTCTTTCAATATTCTTATCCGGTGATTATCACGAAGATTCTAACGGAGCTTCAAATTGACGCCCCGAGACCGTTGCGCCAGGTGTCGTCCAGTTATTCGCTGTTGTTGCCTTGTCATTTGCTTGCGTGTTGCATCTTGTCATGTCATCATGTGCACTGCATCATCATGTTTTCAAAACTTGCATCCGTCCGGGTTCCCCCAGTTCCGTCCGTTGTCCGTTCTGAGCCCAACCACACTTGCACGCGCCCGCGGCATGTCCGAAATAATATTTTATAAGTGGCCGGAAAATGTTCCCGGAATGGGTTGAAAGTTGGCGTGTGGTCTTATTTTAGTGTAGATAGTCTGCCTGTCAAGTTTCATCGCATTCGGAGTTCGTTTGATAGCCCAACCGTTAAATTATAGCGGCAGTATAGCCGGTCTTTTCGTCGGACGTTTTCGGTCTCCGGAAACCCTGCCGAGCTGCATCTCTCCCCTCTTCTCTCAGACCAACCCGCTCTCCACAGCCCACCTAGGCCCAGCCTACCCCTCTTTGCACAGTGCATCGGCCCCTCGCGCGCGTCCGAAAGTTGTCCCGAACCCGACCCGAACAGTCGTCACCGATGGGTCCGGATCATCCCCAAACATCTACAAAACATCTCCGTTTTGTTAATTGGGCCCCCTAACCTATTTATCCGGGATTGTCCGATTAAGATCGGAGGAACCAAATGCCCCTATACGAAAATCCTTTTGCTATATATATCGTCCAACCCTAAAATTGAGGGTAGATGTCCCATCCTCCGAATCCTCCTGCGCGCCGCCACTGCAAATCCCCATCGGGATCTCCCCTGCCCGATCCACCGAAGCCGCCTCCTCCTTCCTTGTTTTCCCCATCGAGCCTACCACCTTCCCTGATCCACCCATCGATCCAGCCCCGTCGGGCTCCTCTGCTCGACCTCCACGCACCCGCAGCCTCCTCTGCCTCGCCCTCGCGAGCACGACCACCGGGGCACCACATCGTCGGTCCTCCCGCGCGCCCGATGCTCAAGCTCCTCTGCCTGGGCGCCCTACGCACCTCAAACCGTCGTCGTCCTTCGTCCGCGGCCTCCCCGTCCAGGCCTTCGCCGCCTCGTCTCGCGTCAGACCTGCTGTAGTGCTGCCGGCGACCTGGTCCAAGAACAGAGAAGACAACGCCGCCGCCTGGGGCGTCTCCACCGCCGACTCCTCTGTCTCTGGTTCCGTCCGGCATCGCTGCCTCGCCAGCAAAGGCAGCATCGTCCGAGCGCGCCTCCACCTCACGATCCCGCCGCCCCCACTGAACCTCGCCGCCGACAAGCCACCAGCAGGACCTCGTCAAGCCCGCGCCAAGTCTGCCTCGTCGTCTTCTGTTCGTCGCCACCAACCGGAGCTCCGGCGAGCCCTCGCTGTACTTCGCCGGGGGCTCGCTGTCGGCAGGTAGACCGAAGCCGCCTCCCTTCCCTCGAGTCCGTCCAGCTCCGCCATCCGCCGTGGGCGTGGAGCTCGTCGGCGTCGTCTTCGTGTCGTCCCAGACCCGTCGCCGTTTGCCTCCTCGTAGCCGCCAGAGCCGCACCTCCCTGTGCCCTTCATCCCTCGCCGCGCCGCTCCTCTGTTTCGATCGAGCAGAGGAGGACGAGCAGCGCCCGTGCCCTTTGACCGCGTCACCCCGAGCCGGCCATTCTCTGTTCTCGGGCCACAAGCGCGCTTCAGGCCCAGCTGCAAGCCCCGCGGCCCAGCTTCCTCCTCCACCCTCCGGGCCAAGCCCATGGGTGAGCTGACCCAGGGCCCCTTCCTTTTTTTCTTTTTCCAACTGATGGGCCAGTTCAGTTTTAGCCCGTGGTCATTTTTTTCCCTTGGACGTTTTGCTAAATTTTCCTGAACATGCATATTACAGAAATGCCATTTTCTTGCATTGCTCATAATTAAATAACCGTGCACCGGATTAAAATGATCTCTATATGTAATTTGACTAGAATTTTGTCTATTTTAATAATATGCAACTTTCATCCATGTTTAAAATGTCTAAAATGTAGTTTGTGTTTATTTTGCCTAATGCCATGCTAAAATGCTTTAATTCATAACTATTTAACCGTAACTCGGAATTTAATAAACTTTATATATAAATGGGGTAGAAAAATGCCTAGTTTATCATGGTGACTTTACTTTGCATGTTTAACAACCCTAAAATGGTGTTTAGGGCAGAACAGCACCAAACCTAATATATGCATATGGGGATATACCGGAATTGGTGTTCGTTGCTTCCGGCCTCATTTAAACTTGACTAGATAGGTAGTTTTATTTTGTGTCACCCTCTTGCCATGTTTAACAACATTTAATATTGTTGGGTACATAAACGAGATCGAACTAAATAACTTGTCGTGGTGTTTCGTCAATATGCAACTCGTTGCATATTGAGCTCCACTTAATTTGTAGGGTTGCTTGTGCATTTTGCCATGCCATGCCTCTTTAAACCGGACATGCATCATACTTGATTGTGCATCATGCCATGATTATGTGGTGGTTGTTTACTATGTTGTTTGCTTCTTTCCGGTGTTGCTTCTTCGGGTTGGTTCCGATAACGTCGCGTTTGTGAGGAACCGTTCGACTACGTCCGTTTGTCTTCTTCCTGGACCTGTTCTTCTTCCTTGCGGGATTTCAGGCAAGATGACCATACCCTCGAAATCACTTCTATCTTTGCTTGCTAGTTGCTCGCTCTTTTGCTATGCCTATGCTGCGATACCTACCACTTGCTTATCATGCCTCCCATATTGTTGAACCAAGCCTCTAACCCACCTTGTCCTAGCAAACTGTTGTTTGGCTATGTTACCGCTTTGATTAACCCCTCTTATAGCGTTGTTAGTTGCAGGTGAAGATTGAAGTTTGTTCCTTGTTGGAACATGGAGATGTTGTTCCTTGTTGGGATATGTTTACTTGTTGGGATATCACAATATCTCTTATTTAATTAATGCATCTATATACTTGGTAAAGGGTGGAAGGCTCGGCCTTATGCCTGGTGTTTTGTTCCACTCTTGCCGCCCTAGTTTCCGTCATATCGGTGTTATGTTCCCGGATTTTGCGTTCCTTACGCGGTTGGGTTATAATGGGAACCCCTTGACAGTTCGCCTTGAATAAAACTCCTCCAGCAATGCCCAACATTGGTTTTACCATTCGCCACCTAGCCTTTTCTTTTCCCTTGGGAGTCGCGCTCCTGAGGGTCATCATTATTTTAACCCCCCGGGCCAGTGCTCCTCTGAGTGTTGGTCCAAACTAGAGCCCCTTGCAGCGCCACCTCGGGGAAACTCGAGGGCTGGTTTTAGTTGTACGGACTGCTCATCTGAGTGTGCCCTGAGAACGAGCTATGTGCAGCTCCTATCGGGATTTGTCGGCACATTCGGGCGGTGTTGCTGGACTTGTTTTACCATTGTCGAAATGTCTTGTAACCTGGATGCCGAGTCTGATCGGAATGTCTTGGGAGAAGGAATATCCTTCGTTGACCGTGAGAGCTTGTGATGGGCTAAGTTGGGACGCCCCTGCAGGGATTTGAAGTTTCGAAAGCCGTGCCCGCGGTTATGGGCAGATGGGAATTTGTTAATGTCCGGTTGTAGAAAACCTAAAGTTGATCTTAATTAAAATACATCAACCGCGTGTGTAACCGTGATGGTCTCTTTCCGGTGGAGTCTGGGAAGTGAACACGGTTGTTGGAGTTATGCTTGACGTAGGTTGTTCTAGGATCACTTCTTGATCATAGTTGTTCGATCGTGCTTTTGCCTTCTCTTCTCGCTCTCATTTGCGTATGTTAGCCACCTTATATGCTAGTCGCTTGCTGCAGCTCCACCTCATACCTTTACCTTACCCATAAGCTTAAATAGTCTTGATCGCGAGGGTGTGAGATTGCTGAGTCCCTGTGACTCACAGATTCTTCCAAAACCAGTTTGCAGGTGCCGATGTTACCGAGCAGGTGACGTAGCTAAGCTCAAGGAGGAGCTCGATGAAGATCTTGTCCTTTGTATTGCTTCGTTCTAATTGATCAGTAGTGGAGCCCAGTCGGGACGATCGGGGATCTGTGTAGCATTTGGTGTAGTCTTCTTTTATTTTGGTTCCGTAGCCGGACCTTGTTTGTAACTGGATGATGTAATGTTTTATTCATGTAATTGTGTGAAGTGGCGAGTGTAAGCCAGCTATGTATCTCTTTCCCTTATGTATTACATGGGTTGTGTGAAGATTACCTCACTTGCGACATTGCTTTGAATGCGGTTATGCCTCTAATTCATGCTTCGACATGGAGATATAGCCGCATCGAGGGCGTGACACCGAGACACCACATGATGATCGGGTGTGATAAGCTCAACGTTCATCTACAATGGGTGTAAGACAGTTTTACACACGCAGAATACTCGGGTTAAACTTGACGAGCCTAGCATATGCAGATATGGTCTCGGAACACTGAGATCGAAAGGTTGAGCGTGAATCATATAATAGATATGATCAACATAGTGATGTTCATAATTGAAAACTAGTCCATTTCACGTGATGATCGGTTATGGTTTAGTTGATATGGATCACGTGATCACTTAGATGATTAGAGGGATGTCTATCTAAGTGGGAGTTCTTAAGTAATATGATTAATTGAACTTAAATTTATCATGAACTTAGTACCTGATAGTATTTTGCTTTACTATGTTATTGTAGATAGATGGCCCGTGCTGTTGTTCCGTCGAATTTTAATGCATTCCTTGAGAAAGAAAAGTTGAAAGATGATGGTAGCCATTACACAGACTGGGTCCGTAACTTGAGGATTATCCTCATTGATGTACAGAAGAATTACATCCTGGAAGCACCGCTGAGTGCCAAACCCGCTGTAGGAGCAACGCCAGATGTTATGAATGTCTGGCAGAGCAAAGCTGATGACTACTCAATAGTTTAGTGTGCCATGCTTTACGGCTTAGAATCAGGACTTCAACGACATGTTGAACGTCATGGAGCATATGAGAAGTTCCAGGAGTTGAAGTTAATATTTCAAGCAAATGCCCAGATTGAGAGATATGAAGTCTCTAATAAGTTCTACAACTATAAGATGGAGGAGAATACTTCTGTCAGTGAATATATACTCAGAATGTCTGGGTACCATAATCATTTGACTCAGCTAGGAGTTAATCTTCCAGTTGATAGTGTCATTGACAGAGTTCTTCAATCACTGCCACCAAGCTACAAGAGCTTCATGATGAACTATAATATGCAAGGGATGGATAAGACGATTCCTGAGCTCTTCACAATGCTAAAGGCTGCAGAGGTAGAAATCAAGAAGGAGCATCAAGTGTTGATGGTCAACAAGACCACCAGTTTCAAGAAAAAGGGTAAAGGGAAGAAGAAAGGGAACTTCAAAAAAACGGCAAACAAGTTGCCGCTCAAGAGAAGAAACCCAAGTCTGGACCTAAGCCTGAGACTGAGTGCTTCTATTGCAAAGAGACTGGTCACTGGAAGCGGAACTGCCCCAAGTATTTGGCGGATAAGAAGGATGGCAAGGTGAACAAAGGTATATGTGATATACACGTTATTGATGTGTACCTTACTAGAGCTCGCAGTAGCACCTGGGTATTTGATACTGGTTCTATTGCTAATATTTGCAACTCGAAACAGGGACTACGGATTAAGCGAAGATTGGCTAAGGACGAGGTAACGATGCGCGTGGGAAATTGTTCCAAAGTCGATGTGATCGCCGTCGGCACGCTACCTCTACATCTACCTTCGGGATTAGTTTTAGACCTGAATAATTGTTATTTGGTGCCAGCGTTAAGCATGAGCATTATATCTGAATCTTGTTTGATGCGAGACGGTTATTCATTTAAATCTGAGAATAATGGTTGTTCTATTTATATGAGTAATATCTTTTATGGTCATGCACCCTTGTAGAGTGGTCTATTTGTGTTGAATCTCGATAGTAGTGATATACATATTCATAATGTTGAAGCCAAAAGATACAGAGTTGATAATGATAGTGCAACTTGTTTGTGGCACTGCCATTTGGGTCATATTGGTGTAAAGCGCATGAAGAAACTCCATACTGATGGACTTCTGGAATCACTTGATTATGAATCACTTGGTACTTGCGAACCATGCCTCATGGGCAAGATGACTAAAACACCGTTCTCCGGAACAATGGAGCGAGCAACAGACTTGTTGGAAATCATACATACTGATGTATGTGGTCCGATGAATGTTGAGGCTCACGGCGGGTATCATTATTTTCTCACCTTCACAGATGATTTGAGCAGATATGGGTATATCTACTTAATGAAACATAAGTCTGAAACATTTGAAAAGTTCAAAGAATTTCAGAGTGAAGTGGAAAATCATCGTAATAAGAAAATAAAGTTTCTACGATCTGATCGTGGAGGAGAATATTTGAGTTACGAGTTTGGTCTACATTTGAAACAATGTGGAATAGTTTCACAACTCACGCCACCCGGAACACCACAGCGTAATGGTGTGTCCGAACGTCGTAATCGTACTTTACTAGATATGGTGCGATCTATGATGCCCCTTACTGATTTACCGCTATCGTTTTGGGGTTATGCTTTAGAGACAGCCGCATTCACGTTAAATAGGGCACCATCAAAATCCGTTGAGATGACGCCTTATGAACTGTGGTTTGGCAAGAAACCAAAGTTGTCGTTTCTTAAAGTTTGGGGCTGCGATGCTTATGTGAAAAAGCCTCAACCTGATAAGCTCGAACCCAAATCGTAGAAATGTGTATTCATAGGATACCCAAAGGAAACTATTGGGTACACCTTCTATCACAGATCCGAAGGCAAGACATTCATTGCTAAGAATGGATCCTTTCTAGAGAAGGAGTTTCTCTCGAAAGAAGTGAGTGGGAGGAAAGTAGAACTTGATGAGGTAACTGTACCTGCTCCCTTATTGGAAAGTAGTTCATCACAGAAACCGGTTCCTATGACACCTACACCAATTAGTGAGGAAGCTAATGTTGATGATCATGAAACTTCAGATCAAGTTACTACCGAACCTCGTAGATCTGCACCAGAGTGTACAGTAATCCTATTTTGGAGGTCATGTTACTTGACCATGACGAGCCTACAAACTATAGGAAGCGATGATGAGCCCAGATTCCGCAAAATGGCTTAAAGCCATGAAATCTGAGATGGGGTCCATGTATGAGAACACAAGTGTGGACTTTGGTTGACTTGCCCGATGATCGGCAAGCCATAGAGAATAAATGGATCTTCAAGAAGAAGACTGACGCTGACGGTAACGTTACTGTCTACAAAGCTCGAATTGTTGCGAAAGGTTTTCGACAAGTTCAAGGAGTTGACTACGATGAGACCTTCTCACCTGTAGCGATGCTTAAGTCCATTTGAATCATGTTAGCAATTTCCGCATTTTATGATTATGAAATTTGGCAAATGGATGTAAAGACTGCATTCCTGAATGGTTTTCTGGAAGAAGAGTTGTATATGATGACACCTGAAGGTTTTATTGATCAAAAGTGTACTAACAAAGTGTGCAAGCTCCAGCGATCCATTTATGGACTGGTGCAAGCCTCTCGGAGTTGGAATAAACGTTTTGATAGTGTGATCAAAGCATATGGTTTTATGCATACTTTTGGAGAAGTTTGTATTTACAAGAAAGTGAGTGGGTGCTCTGTAGCATTTCTAATACTATATGTGGATGACATATTATTGATTGGAAATGATATAGAATTTCTGGATAGCATAAAATGATACTTGAATAAGAGTTTTTCAATGAAAGACCTCGGTGAAGCTGCTTATATATTGGGCATCAAGATCTATAGTGATAGATCAAGACGCTTAATTGGACTTTCACAAAGCACATACCTTGATAAAGTTTTGAAGAAGTTCAAATTGGATCAGGCTAAGAAAGGGTTCTTGCCTGTGTTACAAGGTGTGAAATTGAGTTAGACTCAATGCCCGACCACTTCAGAAGATAGAGAGAAAATGAAAAGTGTTCCCTATGCTTTGGCTCTATCATGTATGCAATGTTGTGTACCAGACCTGATGTGTGTTGGGGAACATTGCAAAAACAAAATCCTACGTTTCACCAAGATCAATCTATGGAGTCAACTAGCAACGAGTGATTGGATGCATCTAACTACCTTTGTAGATCGCGAGCGGAAGCGTTCAAAGAACGGGGATGAAGGAGTCGTACTCGTCGTGATCCAAATCACCGGAGATCCTAGCGCCAAACGGACGGCACCTCCGTGTTCAACACACGTACGGTCAGCGTGACGTCTCCTCCTTCTTGATCCAGCAAGGGGGAAGGAGAGGTTGATGAAGATCCAGCAGCACGACGGCGTGGTGGTGGATGCAGCAGTCACCGGAGCAGGGCTTCGCCGAGCTTCTGTGAGAGGGAGAGGTGTAGCAGGGGAGAGGGAGGCGCCAAGACTTTAGGTGCGGCTGCCCTCCCTCCCCCCTTTATATAGGCCCCCTAGGGGGTGTGCCGGCCCTAGGAGATGGGATCTCCTAGGGGGGCGGCGGCCAAGGGGGTGGAGTGCCCCCCAAGGCAAGTAGAGGCACCCCCTCCCCTAGGGTTCCCAACCCTAGGCGCATGGGGGGCCCAAGGGGGGCGAACCAGCCCACTATGGGCTGGTTCCCTCCCCACTTCAGCCCATGAGGTCCTCCGGAATGGGTGGCCCCACCCGGTGGACCCCCGGGACCCTTCCGGTGGTCCCGGTACAATACCGGTGACCCCGAAACTTTCCCGATGGCCGAAACTACACTTCCTATATATAATTCTTCACCTCCGGACCATTACGGAACTCCTCGTGACGTCCAGCATCTCATCCAGGACTCCGAACAACTTTCGGATTACTGCATACTCATATCTATACAACCCTAGCGTCACCGAACCTTAAGTGTGTAGACCCTATGGGTTCGGGAGACAAGTAGACATGACCGAGACGATTCTCTGGTCAATAACCAACAGCGGGATCTGGATACCCATGTTGGCTCCCACATGCTCCTCGATGATCTCATCGGATGAACCACGATGTCGAGGACCTAATCAATCCCGTACTCAATTTCCTTTGTCAATCGGTACGTTACTTGCCCGAGACTCGATCGTCGGTATCCCAATACCTTGTTCAGTCTCGTTACCGGCAAGTCACTTTACTTGTACCGTAATGCATGATCCCGTGATCAACCACTTGATCACATTGAGCTCATTATGATGATGCATTACCGAGTGGGCCTAGAGATACCTCTTCGTCATACGGAGTGACAAATCCCAGTCTCGATTCATGCCAACCCAACAGACACTTTCGGAGATACCTGTAATGGACCTTTATAGTCACCCAGTTACGTTGTGACGTTTGGCACACCCAAGGCATTCCTACGGTATCCGGGAGTTGCACAATCTCATGGTCTAAGGAAATGATACTTGACATCCAGAAAAGCTACAACAAACGAACTACACGATCTTTGTGCTATGCTTAGGTTTGGGTCTTGTCCATCACATCATTCTCCTAATGATGTGATCCCGTTATCAATGACATCCTCAGGTCCATAGCCAGGAAACCATGACTATCTGTTGATCAACGAGCTAGTCAACTAGAGGCTCACTAGGGACACATTGTGGTCTATGTATTCACACATGTATTACGATTTCCGGATAATACAATTATAGCATGAATAATAGACAATTATCATGAACAAGGAAATATAATAATCATTTTATTATTGCCTCTAGGGCATATTTCCAACAGTCTCCCACTTGCACTAGAGTCAATCATCTAGTTACATTGTGATGAATCGAACACCCATGGAATTCTGGTGTTGATCATGTTTTGCTCTAGGGAGAGGTTTAGTCAACGGATCTGCTACATTCAGGTCCGTATGTACTTTACAAATCTCTATGTCTCCATTTTGAACACTTTCACGAATGGAGTTGAAGCGACGCTTGATATGTCTGGTCTTCCTATGAAACCTGGGCTCCTTGGCAAGGGCAATAGCTCCAGTGTTGTCACAGAAGAGAGTCATCGGGCCCGACACATTGGGTATGACTCCTAGGTCGGTAATGAACTCCTTCACCCAGACTGCTTCCTGTGCTGCCTCCGAGGCCGCCATGTACTCCGCTTCACATGTAGATCCCGCCACAACGCTTTGCTTGCAACTGCACCAGCTTACTGCCCCACCATTCAAAATATACACGTATCCGGTTTGTGACTTAGAGTCATCCAGATCTGTGTCGAAGCTAGCATCGACGTAACCCTTTACGACGAGCTCTTCGTCACCTCCATAAACGAGAAATATTTCCTTGGTCCTTTTCAGGTACTTCAGGATATTCTTGACCGTTGTCCAGTGTTCCATGCCGGGATTACTTTGGTACCTTCCTACCAAACTCACGGCAAGGTTTACATCAGGTCTGGTACGCAACATAGCATACATGATAGACCCTATGGACGAGGCATAGGGGACAACACTCATCTTTTCTCTATCTTCTGCCATGGTCGGGCATTGAGCCAAGCTCAATCTTGTACCATGCAATACAGGAAAGAACCCCTTCTTTGACTGATCCATTTTGAACTTCTTCAATATCTTGTCAAGGTACGTACTCTGTGAAAGACCAATGAGGCATCTCGATCTATCTCTATAGATCTTGATGCCTAATATATAAGCAGCTTCTCCAAGGTCCTTCATTGAAAAACACTTATTCAAATAGGCCTTTATGCTTTCCAAGAATTCTATATCATTTCCCATCAACAGTATGTCATCCACATACAATATGAGAAATGCTACAGAGCTCCCACTCACTTTCTTGTAAATGCAGGCTTCTCCATAAGTCTGCATAAACCCAAACGCTTTGATCATATCATCAAAGCGAATGTTCCAACTCCGAGATGCTTGCACCAGCCCATAAATCGAGCGTTGGAGCTTGCACACCTTGTCAGCATTCTGAGGATCGACAAAACCTTCCGGGTGCATCATATACAATTCTTCCTTAAGGAAACCATTAAGGAATGTCGTTTTGACGTCCATTTGCCATATCTCATAATCATAGAATGCGGCAATTGCTAACATGATTCGGACGGACTTCAGCTTCGCTACGGGTGAGAAAGTCTCATCGTAGTCAACCCCTTGAACTTGTCGATAACCCTTAGCGACAAGCCGAGCTTTATAGATGGTCACATTACCATCCGTGTCTGTCTTCTTCTTAAAGATCCATTTATTTTCTATGGCTCGCCGATCATCGGGCAAGTCAGTCAAAGTCCATACTTCGTTTTCATACATGGATCCTATCTCGGATTTCATGGCTTCCAGCCATTTGTTGGAATCCGGGCCCGCCATCGCTTCTTCATAGTTCGAAGGTTCACCGTTGTCTAACAACATGATTTCCAAGACAGGGTTGCCGTACCACTCTGGTGCGGAACGTGTCCTTGTGGACCTACGAAGTTCAGTAGCAACTTGATCTGAAGTTTCATGATCATCATCATTAACTTCCTCTCTAGTCGGTGCAGGCACCTCAGGAACATTTTCCTGAGTTGCGCCACTTTCCGGTTCAAGAGGTAATACTTCATCAAGTTCTACTTTCCTCCCACTTACTTCTTTCGAGTGAAACTCTTTCTCTAGAAAGGATCCATTCTTGGCAACAAAGATCTTGCCTTCGGATCTGAGGTAGAAGGTATCCTATGAAGACGCATTTTTCCGACTTGGGTTTGAGCTTTTCATGTTGAAGTTTCTTGACATAAGCATCGCATCTCCAAACTTTTAGAAACGACAGCTTAGGTTTCTTCCCAAACCATAATTCATACGTGTCGTCTCCACGGATTTCGACGGAGCCCTATTTAAAGTGAATGCGGCAGTCTTTAAAGCATAGCCCCAAAATGATAACGGTAAATCGGTAAGAGACATCATAGATCGCACCATATCTAATAGAGTGCGATTACGATGTTCGGACACACCATTACGCTGAGGTGTTCCAGGCGGCGTGAGTTGTGAAACTATTCCACATTTTCTTAAGTGTGTGCCAAATTCGTGACTCAAGTATTCTCCCCCACGATCTGATCGCAAGAACTTGATTTTCCTGTCACGTTGATTCTCAACCTCACTCTGAAATTCCTTGAACTTTTCAAAGGTCTCAGACTTGTGTTTCATTAAGTAGACATACCCATATCTACTTAAATCATCAGTGAGGGTGAGAACATAACGATAGCCACCGCGAGCCTCAACACTCATTGGACCGCACACATCAGTATGTATGATTTCCAATAAGTTGGTTGCTCGCTCCATTGTTCCTGAGAACGGAGTCTTGGTCATTTTACCCATGAGGCATGGTTCGCACGTGTCAAATGAGTCGTAATCAAGAGACTCTAAAAGTCCATCTGCATGGAGCTTCTTCATGCGTTTGATACCTATGTGACCAAGGCGGCAGTGCCACAAGTATGTGGGACTATCATTATCAACCTTACATCTTTTGGTATTCACACTATGAATATGTGTAGCATTACGCTCGAGATTCATTAAGAATAAACCATTCACCATCGGAGCATGACCATAAAACATATCTCTCATATAAATAGAACAACCATTATTCTCGGATTTAAATGAGTAGCCATCTCGTATTAAACGAGATCCTGATACAATGTTCATGCTCAAAGCTGGCACTAAATAACAATTATTGAGGTTTAAAACTAATCCCATAGGTAAATGTAGAGGTAGCGTGCCGACGGCGATCACATTGACCTTGGAACCATTCCCGACGCGCATCATCACCTCGTTCTTCGCCAGTCTCCGCTTATTCCGCAGCTCCTGCTTTGAGTTACAAATGTGAGCAACCGCACCGGTATCAAATACCCAGGAGCTACTATGAGTACTGGTAAGGTACACATCAATTACATGTATATCACATATACCTTTCGTGATGCCGGCCTTCTTGCCTGCTAAGTATTTGGGGCAGTTCCGCTTCCAGTGACCACTTCCCTTGCAATAAAAGCACTTAGTCTTGGGCTTGGGTCCATTCTTTGGCTTCTTCCCGGCAACTTGCTTACCGGGCGCGGCAACTCCCGTGCCGTCCTTCTTGAAGTTCTTCTTACCCTTGCCTTTCTTGAACTTAGTGATTTTATTCACCATCAACACTTGATGTTCCTTTTTGACTTCTACCTCTGCTGATTCCAGCATTGCAAATACTTCAGGAATGGTCTTTTCATCCCCTGCATATTGAAGTTCATTACAAAGCTCTTGTAGCTTGGTGGAAGCGACTGAAGGATTCTGTCAATGACCACGTCATCCGGGAGATTAACTCCCAGCTGAGTCAAGCGAGTATGCAACCCAGACATTTTGAGTATGTGCTCACTGACAGAACTGTTTTCCTCCATCTTATAGCTGAAGAACTTGTCGGAGACTTCATATCTCTCGACCCGGGCATGAGCTTGAAAAACCATTTTCAGCTCTTCGAACATCTCATATGCTCCGTGTCTCTCAAAACGCTTTTGGAGCCCCGGTTCTAAGCTGTAAAGCATGCCGCACTGAACGAGGGAGTAATCATCAGCATGTGTCTGCCAAGCGTTCATAACGTCTTGTTCTGCAGGGAGAGCAGGTGCTTCACCTAGCGGTGCTTGTAGGACATAATCTTTCTTGGTAGCTATGAGGATGATCCTCAGGTTCCGGACCCAGTCCATATAGTTGCTGCCATCGTATTTCAGCTTGGTTTTCTCTAGGAACGCGTTGAAGTTGAGGACAACGTTGGCCATTTGATCTACAATACATGTTGTAAAGATTTTAGACTAAGTTCGTGATAATTAAGTTCTTCTAATCAAATTATTCAATGAACTCCCACTCAGATAGACATCCCTCCAGTCATCTAAGTATAACATGATCCAAGTTAACTAGGCCGTGTCCGATCATCACGTGAGACGGACTAGTCAACATCGGTGAACATCTTCATGTTAATCGTATCTTCTATACGACTCATGCTCGACCTTTCGGTCTTATGTGTTCCGAGGCCATGTCTGTACATGCTAGGCTCGTCAAGTCAACCTAAGTGTGTGCATGTGTAAATCTGTCTTACACCCGTTGTATGTGAATGTTGGAATCTATCACACCCGATCATCACGTGGTGCTTTGAAACAACGAACTGTCGCAACGGTGCACAGTTAGGGGGAACACTTTCTTGAAATTATTATGAGGGATCATCTTATTTACTACCGTCGTTCTAAGTAAACAAGATGCAAAAACATGATAAGCATCACATGCAATCAAATAATAGTGACATGATATGGCCAGTATCATATAGCTTCCTTTGATCTCCATCTTGGGGCTCCATGATCATCTTGTCACCGGCATGACACCATGATCTCCATCATCGTGTCTCCATGAAGTTGCTCGCCAACTATTACTTCTACTACTATGGCTAACACGTTTAGCAATAAAGTAAAGTAATTTACATGGCGTTTCTCAATGACACGCAGGTCATACAAAAAATAAAGACAACTCCTATGGCTCCTGCCGGTTGTCATACTCATCGACATGCAAGTCGTGATTCCTATTACAAGAACATGATCTCATACATCACATATATATAATTCATCATTCATCACAACTTTGGCCATATCACATCACAAAACACTTGCTGCAAAAACAAGTTAGACGTCCTCTAATTGTTCTTGCAAGTTTTTACGTGGCTGCAAGAGGGTTCTAGCAAGAACGTTTTCTTACCTACGTTAAAGCCACAACGTGATTTGTCAACTTCTATTTACCCTTCATAAGGACCCTTTTTGTCGAATCCGCTCCAACTAAAGTGGGAGAGACAGACACCCGACAGCCACCTTATGCAACTAGTGCATGTCAGTCGGTGGAACCGGTCTCACGTAAGCGTGCGTGTAAGGTTGGTCCGGGCCGCTTCATCCCACAATAACTCTGAAGCAAAATAAGACTAGTAGCGGCAAGAAAGTTGACAACATCTACGCCCACAACAAATTGTGTTCTACTCGTGCAAAGAGAACTACGCATAGACCTAGCTCATGATGCCACTGTTGGGGAATGTTGCAGAAAACAAAAAATTCCTACGTTTCACCAAGATCAATCTATGGAGTCAACTAGCAACGAGTGATCGGATGCATCTACATACCTTTGTAGATTGCGAGCGGAAGCGTTCAAAGAACGGGGATGAAGGAGTCGTACTCGTCGTGATCCAAATCACCGGAGATCCTAGTGTCGAGCGGACGGCACCTCCGTGTTCAACACATGTACGGTCAGCATGACGTCTCCTCCTTCTTGATCCAGCAAGGGGGAAGGAGAGGTTGATGAAGATCCAGCAGCACGACGGCGTGGTGGTGGATGCAGCAGTCACCGCAGCAGGGCTTCGCCGAGCTTCTGTGAGAGGGAGAGGTGTAGCAGGGGAGAGGGAGGCGCCAAGACTTTAGGTGCGGCTGCCCTCCCTCCCCCCCCCCTTATATAGGCCCCCTAGGGGGGTGCGCCGGCCCTAGGAGATGGGATCTCCTAGGGGGGGCGGCGGCCAAGGGGGTGGAGTGCCCCCCAAGGCAAGTGGAGGCGCCCCCTCCCCTAGGGTTCCCAACCCTAGGCGCATGGGGGGCCCAAGGGGGGGGCGCACCAGCCCACTATGGGCTGGTTCCCTCCCCACTTCAGCCCATGAGGTCCTCCGGAATGGGTGGCCCCACCCGGTGGACCCCCGGGACCCTTCCGGTGGTCTCGGTACAATACCGGTGACCCCGAAACTTTCCCGATGGCCGAAACTACACTTCCTATATATAATTCTTCACCTCCGGACCATTCCGGAACTCCTTGTGACGTCCAGGATATCATCCGGGACTCCGAACAACTTTCGGATTACTGCATACTCATATCTATACAACCCTAGCGTCACCGAACCTTAAGTGTGTAGACCCTACGGGTTCGGGAGACAAGTAGACATGACCGAGACGATTCTCTGGTCAATAACCAACAGCGGGATCTCTATACCCATGTTGGCTCCCACATGCTCCTCGATGATCTCATCGGATGAACCACGATGTCGAGGACCTAATCAATCCCGTACTCAATTTCCTTTGTCAATCGGTACGTTACTTGCCCGAGACTCGATCGTCGGTATCCCAATACCTTGTTTAGTCTCGTTACCGGCAAGTCACTTTACTCGTACCGTAATGCATGATCCCGTGATCAACCACTTGATCACATTGAGCTCATTATGATGATGCATTACTGAGTGGGCCCAGAGATACCTCTCCGTCATACGGAGTGACAAATCCCAGTCTCGATTCGTGCCAACCCAACAGACACTTTCGGAGATACCTGTAATGGACCTTTATAGTCACCCAGTTACGTTGTGACGTTTGGCACACCCAAGGCATTCCTACGATATCCAGGAGTTGCACAATCTCATGGTCTAAGGAAATGATACTTGACATCCAGAAAAGCTACAGCAAACGAACTACACGATCTTTGTGCTATGCTTAGGTTTGGGTCTTGTCCATCACATCATTCTCCTAATGATGTGATCCCGTTATCAATGACATCCTCAGGTCCATAGCCAGGAAACCATGACTATCTGTTGATCAACGAGCTAGTCAACTAGAGGCTCACTAGGGACACATTGTGGTCTATGTATTCACACATGTATTACGATTTCCGGATAATACAATTATAGCATGAATAATAGACAATTATCATGAACAAGGAAATATAATAATCATTTTATTATTGCCTCTAGGGCATATTTCCAACAATGTGTGCCTTGCTATTAGTTTAGCGGGGAGGTACCAAAGTAATCCGGAAGTGGATCACTGGACAGCGGTCAAGAACATCCTGAAATGCCTGAAAAGGACTAAGGATATGTTTCTCGTTTATGAAGGTGACAAAGAGCTCGTCGTAAATGGTTACGTCGATGCAAACTTTGACACTGATCCGGACAATTCTAAATCGCAAACCGGATACGTGTTTATATTGAACGGTGGTGCTGTCAGTTGGAGCAGTTCCAAACAAAGCGTTGTGGCAGGATCTACGTGTGAAGCGGAGTACATAGCTGCTTCGGAAGCAGCAAATGAGGGAGTCTGGATGAAGGAGTTCATATTCGATCTAGGTGTCATACCTAGTGCATCGGGTCCAATGAAAATCTTTTGTGACAATACTGGTGCAATTGTCGTGGCAAAGGAATCCACATTTCACAAGAGAACCAAACACATCAAGAGACGTTTCAATTCCATCCGGGATCAAGTCCAGGTAGGAGACATAGAGATATGCAAGATACATACGGATCTGAATGTTGCAGAACCGCTGACTAAGCCTCTTCCACGAGAAAAACATGATCAGCACCAAGACTCCATGGGTGTTAGAATCATTAATGTGTAATCTAGATTATTGACTCTAGTGCAAGTGGGAGACTGATGGAAATATGCCCTAGAGGCAATAATAAAGTTATTATTTATTTCCTTATTTCATGATAAATGTTTATTATTCATGCTAGAATTGTATTAACCGAAAACTTAGTACATGTGTGAATACATAGACAAACAGAGTGTCACTAGTATGCCTCTACTTGACTAGCTCATTGAATCAAAGATGGTTAAGTTTCCTAGCCATAGACATGAGTTGTCATTTGATTAATGGGATCACATCATTAGAGAATTATGTGATTGACTTGACCTATTCCGTTAGCTTAGCACTTGATCGTTTTAGTTTACTGCTATTGCTTTCTTCATGACTTAGACATGTTCCTGTGACTATGACATTATGCAACTCCTGATTACCGGAGGAACACTTTGTGTGCTACCAAACGTCACAACGTAACTGGGTGATTATAAAGGTGCTCTATAGGTGTCTCCGATGGTACTTGTTGAGTTGGCATAGATCAAGATTAGGATTTGTCACTCCGATTGTCGGAGAGGTATCTTTGGGCCCTCTCAGTAATGCACATCACTATAAGTCTTGCAAGCAATGTGACTAATGAGTTAGTTGTGGGATGATGCATTACGGAACGAGTAAAGAGACTTGCCGTAACAATATTGAGCTAGGTATTGAGATACCGACGATCGAATCTCGGGCAAGTAACATACCGATGACAAAGGGAACAACGTATGTTGTTATGCGGTTTGACCGATAAAGATCTCCGTAGAATATGTAGGAACCAATATGAGCATCCAGGTTCCGCTATTGGTTATTGACCGGAGACATGTCTCGGTCATGTCTACATAGTTCTCGAACCCGTAGGGTCCGCACGCTTGAAGTTCTATGACGATCAGTATTATGAGTTTTTATGTTTTGATGTACCGAAGATAGTTTGGAGTCCCGGATATGATCACGGACATGACGAGGAGTCTCAAAATGGTCGAGACGTAAAGATCAATATATTGGATGACTATGTTCGGACACCGGAAGGGTTCCGGGAGGTTTCGGACATATAACGGAGTACCGGGGGTTACCGGAACCCCCCCGGGAAGCTATTGGGCCTTATGGGCCTTAGTGAAGAAGAGAGAGGGCAGCCAGGAGGTGGTGCGCAGCCCCCTTGCCCCAATCCGAATTGGAGAAGGGGAAGGGGCGGTGGGCCCCCCTCTCCTTCCTTCACTCCACCTCCTCCTTCCCCTTCTCCTTCTTGGAATAGGAAAGGGAGGGGCCAAACCTACTTGGAGTAGGATTGCCCCCCTTGGGTGCGCCTCTCCCCTGGCCGGCCCTCTCCTCCTCCCCCCTTTATATACGGGGGTAGGGGGCACCCCAAAGACACAACAATTGATCTGTTGATCTCTTAGCCGTGTGCGGTGCCCCCTCCACCATAATCCACCTCGGTTATATTGTAGCGGTGCTTAGGCGAAGCCCTGCGACGGTAGCTTCATCAACATCGTCACCACGCCGTCGTGCTGACGAAACTCTTCCCCGAGCTCTACTGGATCATGAGTTCGCGGGACGTCACCGAGCTGAACGTGTGCTGAACGCGGAGGTGCCGTACGTTCGGTGCTGAGGATCGGTCGATCGTGAAGACGTACGACTACATCAACCGCGTTGTTATAACGCTTCCGCTTAATGGTCTATGAGGGTACATGGACGACACTCTCCCCTCTCGTTGCTATGAATCACCATGATCTTGCGTGTGCATAGGAAATTTTTTGAAATTACTACGTTCCCCAACAATGCACAATTGTGTCATGGTTCACACGAGGCCGATCAAAGGATCTCCCACAAAGACAAAGCACATGAACTGAAATAGTAGCACCTTCAACTCTTGCATCGGTCTTGTAGCCGGAAACATGTGGTCCTAAATAGGCTCTTAAGCTGGAAGCTGATGCAAACACAGACTTTAGCTCCCTCGTGTTCAGGACCGTCAGCTTCTTCGAGACAATAATTGTTGGGGAACATAGTATTTCAAAAAAAAATCCTACGATCATGCAAGATCTATCTAGGAGAAGCATAGCAATGAGCGGGGAGAGTGTGTCCACGTACCCTCGTAGACCGAATGTGGAAGCGTTTAGTAACGCAGTTGATGTAGTCGAACGTCTTTGCAATCCAACTGATCCAAGTACCGAACGTATGACACCTCCGCGATCAGCACACGTTCAGCTCGGTGGCGTCCCTTGAACTCTTGATCCAGTTGAGGCCAAGGGAGAGTTCCGTCAGCACGACGGCATGGTGACGGTGATGATGAAGTTACCGGCGCAGGGCTTCGCCTAAGCACTACGATGATATGACCAAGGTGTGTAACTGTGGAGGGGGCACCACACATGGCTAAGAGAAACTTTTGTGTGTCTTTGGGGTGCCCCTCGCACGTATATAAAGGAGGGAGTAGAGGTGGACGGCCCTAGTGGGGGCGCGCCATGGGAGGAGGCCTACTTGGACTCCTGGTCCAAGTAGGAGAAGAAAGGAAGGAGGAAGATGAGAGAAGGAAGGAGGAGGGCACCGCCCCCACCCCTTGTCCAATTCGGACTGGGGGCGCGCGTCACCCCCTGGTCGGCCCTCTCTCTTCTCCACTAAGGCCCATGGTGGCCCATTAACCTCCCCGGGGGGTTCCGGTAACCCCCAGTACTCCAAAACTTATCTGCAACGACCCGAACCATTTTGGTGTCCGAATGTAGCCTTCCAATATATGAATCTTTATGTCTTGACCATTTCGAGACTCCTCGTCATGTCCGTGATCTCATCTGGGACTCCAAACAAACTTCGGTACATCAAATCACATAACTCATAATACAAATCATCATCGAACGTTAAGCGTGCGGACCCTACGGGTTCGAGAACTATGTAGACATGACCGAGACACATCTCCGGTCAATAACCAATAGCGGAACCTGGATGCTCATATTGGATCCTACATATTCTACGAAGATCTTTATCAGTCAAACCGCATAACAACATACGTTGTTCCCTTTGTCATCGGTATGTTACTTGCCCGAGATTCGATCGTCGATATCATCATACCTAGTTCAATCTCGTTACCGGCAAGTCTCTTTACTCATTTCGTAATGCATCATCCCGTGACCAACTCATTAGTCACATTGCTTGCAAGGCTCATAGTGATGTGCATTACTAAGAGGGCCCAGAGATACCTCTCCGATACACGGAGTGACAAATCATAATCTCGATCTATGCTAACTCAACAATCACCATCAAAGACACCTGTAGAGCATCTTTATAATCACCCAGTTATGTTGTGACGTTTGATAGCACACTAAGTGTTCCTCCGGTATTCGGGAGTTGCATAATCTCATAGTCATAGGAACATGTATAAGTCATGAAGAAAGCAATAGCAATAAACTAAACGATCATAGTGCTAAGCTAACGGATGGGTCTTGTCCATCACATCATTCTCTAATGATGTGATCCCGTTCATCAAATGACAACACATGTCTATGGTCAGGAAACTTACCATCTTTGATTAACGAGCTAGTCTAGTAGAGGCATACTAGGGACACTTTATTTGTCTATGTATTCACACATGTACTAAGTTTCCGGTTAATACAATTCTAGCATGAATAATAAACATTTATCATTATATAAGGAAGTATAAATAACAACTTTATTATTGCCTCTAGGGCATATTTCCTTCAGTCTCCCACTTGCACTAGAGTCAATAATCTAGATTACATAGTAATGATTCTAACACCCATGGAGTCTTGGTGCTGATCATGTTTTGCTCGTGAGAGAGGCTTAGTCAACGGGTCTGCAATATTCAGATCCGTATGTATTTTGCAAATCTCTATGTATCCCTCCTTGACTTGATCGCGGATGGAATTGAAGCATCTCTTGATGTGCTTGTTTCTCTTGTGAAATATGGATTCCTTTGCCAAGGCAATTGCACCAGTATTGTCACAAAAGATTTTCATTGGACCTGATGCACTAGGTATGACACCTAGATCGAATATGAACTCCTTCATTTGCTGCTTCTGAAGCAGCTGTGTACTCTGCTTCACACGTAGATCCCACCACGATGCTTTGCTTAGAATTGCACCAACTGATAGCTCCACCATTCAATATAAATACATATCCGGTTTGTGACTTAGAGTCATCCGGATCAGTGTCAAAGCTTGCATCGACGTAACCATTTACGACGAGCTCTTTGTCACCTCCATAAACGATAAACATATCCTTAGTCATTTTCAGGTATTTCAAGATGTTCTTGACCGTTGTCCAGTGATCCACTCCTGGATTACATTGGTACCTCCCTGCTAAACTAATACCAAGGAACACATCAGGTCTGGTACACCGCATTGCATACATGATAGAACCTATGGCTGAGGCATATAGGGAATGACTTTCATTTTCTCTCTATCCTCTGCAGTGGTCGGGCATTGAGTCTAACGCAACTTCACACCTTGTAACACAGGCAAGAACCCTTTTTTTGCCTGATCCATTTTGAACTTCTTCAAAAGTTTATCGAGGTATGTGCTTTGTGAAAGTCCAATTAAGCGTCTTGATCTATCTCTATAGATCTTGATGCCCAATATATAAACACATTCACTGAGGTCTTTCATTGAAAAATTCTTATTCAAATATCCTTTTATGCTATCTAGAAATTCCTAATTCTTTCTCTAATTCTTCGATTGCTCCTTTTTTCTTTAATAAATTTGGGACCCCCCCTCCCTCATCCCACCCCAATGAAGAGATGGTTTTCTGGTTACAGTGTGAAGCTTACTTCCTATTTTAACGGACACCTAATTTTATAAATGTTCATAGTGCCAGAGTTTTTACCATCGATTACAAAGTTTCACCTGTGTCACGTTGACACGATGAATTGCAAACAAGCAATGACGGTGCAATCAACACGTGATATGGATATATCCAAACAACAACCAAAACTAATAATGTACCGCTCTCTTTTTTTGCGGGTTATAATGTACTGCTCTACTGGTTACCCAAGATGTTAATTAATTAAACAAAGCTCACTTCCACGGTTGGCAGCATTGAGCTATGCTATTGAACCAGTAATGCACCTTCATGGATGGCTTAATGTACATAGGAACGGGGTGCATCTGAATTTTGAGCATAGAGTGAAGCTCAATAATACACATGTCTTTTCATTGCGTACGCGAAAAACCAAGAACATGTTGGCTGCATAGCTACCATGATGGTGGTTTGCAAGTAATAGATGAGTTCATTCCCCATGTTTTGTGTGGGAATGCATGATAAGCAAACATGAAGAGTTTTTTGGATATCAGTGCAGTCCTGGAGAATTTTTGCTAGACATGGCAAGCGCGATGAACCTGAAGTGAATACGGTCTTTAAAAGATAACCATTTTATCTTGATGTATAGGAATACAAAACATTAGTATAGCAGTGACTTTCTCCTGGTATCTTGTGTCACACCCCCCCCCCCCCTCCCCCCCACCCCAACCCAATGAAGAGATGGTTTCTAGCTATGGTATGAAGCTTACTTCCTATTTTTCACGGCCGCTTAATTTTAAAATGTACTCTCTTCGTCCCAAAATAAGTGTCTCAAACTTAGTACAACTTTGTATTAGAGCTAGTACAGAGTTGAGACAGTTATTTTGGGACGGGGGAGTATTTCATGGCGCCACACTTTTTCATCAATTGCAAAGTTTTGTGTGTGTCACATTGACATGGTGAATTTCAAACAATGACACACGATATGGGTATATCCAAACAACGGCCAAAATTAATATACTGATCTACTGGGGTTACCCATGATATTAACTAGATAATACCCCGCGCGTTGCGGCGGGAATTTGTAGCAATGAATTTTTTTGAACAAAATACCAAATATATTATATGCATGTGACAACAAATAATGTACTAATGCAGAAATGTCATGTATGAATTCTCATCACATCAAATGATGTTTCGACCATTTAGAAAAAAAAAATCAAGCCACCTAAAAAGGTAAATAATAACAGCTTATAACCACCTAAAAATGATAATTAATAACAACTTAACCTTTTGGGTATACCTGTGGTTAGGTTGAAAGGTTTCAATTTCGTAAAATCATCTAAACCAATAAGATGTTCACAAAAGTCATTACAATCTTGGCCGTATTTACATATCACACATATTACAGATTTTTTTGAATTATATAACAATAAAATGAGTATCTTACATTTGTCGATCTTCTGTACATGCATGAGAAGAATTTGGCGGTAACTAAATGTTCTTTCTGAAGTACGATCCGAAAGCTCCAAACTTGAATGTTTCGGATAGACATGACCTAGAGCCCTCAAATGAGAAATAAAAAAAAATCAGTGTACCAAGTTTTTTCTCCACCTCGAATTCAGTTTGAATACTCCTGAAAATATTAGATGGATACCATATGAAACAAAAATAATAATAAAATGCTACCGGTTTCTGTTTTTTTTTTGGAGAAAAGGGATCACACTTGAAACCAAAACTTTGCTAACTTAGCGATTTGTGTCTTCTTAATTTTTTTAATTGTTACTCCTTATGCCTGCTATGATATGGCACTTCAAATTAAAAACTGCAGTTCGCGCTTTGCTGACAAATAAATAAATAATAATGCTTCGAGATAAAATAATCAAATGGGTTGGGCTGTGTGAAGTAAGTAACCATCAGAAGTTAATAGAGACCGATCCGTAGAGAAGGATAAGGATAAGACGTACATACAGTAGTAGTGGGAAGGATAAGAAGGAGTCGCTCATTGTTCTGCTGTGGCGCAGGTGGCCGGATCAGCATGCACCGGCGGCTGTGCAGCCGATGTGGAGGTAGCCCATGTTGGCGGCGGCTAGTTGCTGGATAGCAGCACCGTCCAGATTCTTGAGGTCATCCTCTCGTCGCAGATCTGCAGCCCTGCGCCCCTGCCCGACGCCGCACCAGTGGCTGGTCTGATTCCGGTGGAACCGACCAGAACCAATCTCCCCAACGGCGTCGGAGCTCCCTTGGCCAGAATAGAGTCAGAGACGAAAGGTAAGGACCATGTCTCCACGGCAGTCATCTCGACTAAACACACGGGGATATGGGAGATTGTAGGAAAAAATGACTTGAAGATCAGAGAAATGAATCTGGTACAGAGAGAGGGAGGGAAAGGTCACTGCACAGGGAGCACCCATCTGTCCCCAACCAAACCTCGCAATCTTCGCTACTCCGTCGCTTCGCTCAAGCATAGCCGCTCATACCATGGAAGAGAGATATTTGTAGAGCGGGGGAGAAGAAGGATCGTGAAGGGGAAGAGATTGGGCGGGGGATAGGAATGGCCATGAGGACGCGGATGGCCCGGCGGAGGAGTAGTGGGGAGTCGAGGATAAGAGGCGATGCGTCATCGGTTATAGAACAACAGGAACACGTCGACGGGCGGAACTGTCGCTGGAGATCCTTCGCTACTCTAGCTATTTATATTGGAGGGGTTGTGGGGAGTCAGGATAAGAGGCGATGCATCATCGATTACAGACCAACATGAAGATGAGCCAATACTAAATTAAATCACACCATTTACTTCAAAAAATCATACCATTAACTGAAACAGAGAAAAAATGAATTGCTGACATGGGTGGGTTGCTGATGTGGAAGGCTGCTGATGTGGATATGCTGCATGTTAAGATAAATAGATTAGTGGGGATGAACTTCTTAAGTATATAGGATTAGACAAACCTCACTTCCATGGCTGGTAGCTTTAAACTGTGGTATTGTATAAAAATTGTGGGTAGACAAGGCTGATCGTGAAGATTAGAACATGCAAAAAAATAAACTGACATGTTCTTCCCAGCCTTCAATGACGGGTGGATGATAAGGTGTACTAGAGTACTCGCAAACATTGAATTATTAGCGGGTGAACTACCGAAGAATGAGTTACTCAGCATCCTAGGCCGGTGGATATAAACTCATTTCTTCGTTCCATATAGTATTACATGGCCTGCAAGTGAAGTACTGAGAAGAAACACGACACAAAGGAGACAATCAAGCAAGAAGGAGCATATGGAGTGGAGCATGTTTTTGAGTGTCTTGGTAGCTATCCGGATGTACAAGGGAATGGGATGCATCGGGAATTCGAGCAGCAGTTGCACACGCTTGCCCTGCAGCTGTTTCTGGCTTGTATGAAGGAGTATGCCCTGGTTCATGCGAGGCCGGTCAAAGGATCTCCCGGATCTCGGTTGTTAAGCAGCCGAAAACTGATGGTCCTAAACAGAAACTCGTAAGCTGAGAATTAGTTCCAGCAAAGACTCCGCATGCTACTGGTCTCGTGCAGGAAACTGACATGACTGTCTGTACACAACAAGTCCATGAGTCTCCTCAAGTGCGACACCACGTGTTAGAATTGCATGAGCTTTTTAACATGTACTCCATCTGTTCACTTTTATAAGACCTTGAAGACATTTCAGACAATGTGCAAAACAATCCATTTTGAGTTGTCTAAAACAACTTACAAAAGTGAACAGAGGGAGCACGTGTTAACAAAAATACTCTCTATTGTCCCAAATTGTGAAGGAACTGAGCAAAACTGATTAGCGAGGGTTCTTCTCATACCCCAAGAAAAAGCTACTACCATTTGATCGATTACAGAAGAAAAATATTTTACTGCTGAGTGGGGAAAATAACTAGCCAATATCACAACAAAATTTTCATGCTTGACTTTATGGAGACCAACTCTTCTTCGGTGACCTTTTTCCACACGCCACCAACCAGTAACGTACCCCTGAGACCAAAGGTCCGCTCTGGAACATCAGAAATCCCATGTTCAGGTGGCGATCTTGATATCTCTAGGATGCCTTCACCATCCAACTGCTGCTCCGGGTGAGAATAACAGTCGAAAATTTCGATCTGACCATCAGGCTCAAAATTTCCATGTTCTGCTGTGTCATGCTTCAGTTCATCATCAATGACATCAAGGACCGGAAGAACAGCAGTTGAACTATATGAACAAGGTATCATTCCTGGCGGACAGGGGGTCCAGGACTTCGCTATAGACCACCTAGTGCGTTTATCTGGCATGCTTGTGTTGAGCGTTCCCTCAATTCCATTTTCAGCTGAACACGCATTATCCGGTTTCCTCAACTGCAACTTGAACGCTTCCAGCTTCTGTGTTGCGCTTTCAACCGATTCTTGTCCATTGGACAAGATTCTGGATTCAAGGAGGGTACAATCTTTGGGTGACCTTCACAGGGACAACAAAGGAAGCTTCCTTAGTTTCTCCTTCATGTTGTTATCGCCGGTCATCTTAATCAGCAATAGTGCTATTGCTGCTCATCCACTTCCTCAAAGTATTCCTGCTCATCTAGATTGCCTAGTGTCGGAGAGGTCAGAGGAAAGAGCGAGGGAGAGGCGCATGGTGTCGGCAAGTGAGTGGAATAGGATCATGGAGGAAGAAGGCGAACTCCTGATGCGCCAGCCCCGCGCCGTCGACGATCGGTACGGTATTGAGCGGCACGAGCACGAAGCCCAAGAGCTAGGGTTAGGGTCGCACTGCATTAGGCGTCGAGTAGAGGGTTTTGGATGGCCGCCGACTTGCGGCAACGCTCATGCTCCACATCCCTCTGCAGCACGTCCAAGATACTCACGATCCATAGCTAACCCACCTCCGCCTCCACATCTTTCTTTGGTTTGTTGTAGGCGACCCGAGCCGCGGCGGCGAGAGTTAGTTGCGGTTGGAGGCGCTGGAAACCTACAAGTGGGGTTTGTAGGAAAGATCGGTGAGAGGGAGAGGGGCACGGGGACCTTCGCAGGGACAAAGCTCCCTTCCACGGTTGGGAACATTAAACTGCGCTATTGAACGGAAATGATAGTAAGACAAGGACAAGTGTGAAGATTAGAATATGCAAAAAATCTCTGAATGTGTCCTGCCCAGCCCGTCCTTCAACAAAGTGTATGATAAGGTGTACAAGTGTACTCCCAAACATTGAATTACTAGTGGGTGGGTGAGCTACCGAAGAATGAGTTACTCAACATCTTGATCCTGTGGATATAAACCGACTACTTCGTACGAAAGTCCTATTCTGAGCTCGAGCTCAGATGGACCTGTTATCCCAGCCGTTGTCTGGCGCTAAGATTCGCACCAGGAGATGTATTTTACTGCGTATTCTGAGTAGTATGAGATGCTTTCTACAGAATAGGGCCCACTCACCGACCGCATTTATTGGGACATCCATCATCCAGCACTAGCCGGCTCAGATGGACACTAGCGTCGTGGTCCACGGCTCAGCCGTTACACACCTAACGGTGGCTTCCAGCAAACATTTTTTTAATATATACATGCACTGCATCGACCACACACACCCTTGCTCTGGAAGATTCACTTTTCTTCCTTGCAGCCTCAGGAAGTGCTGCCACCTATCCCTTGCCCCGACTACCTCGACAAGGTGGTCACCTTCGCCTCGCGCGCGCCGAGCTTGCTCTACAAATGCGTCAGGAAAGATGTAAGTGCCCATCTACCATGAAGAACAATCTTTTGGAGCTTGGATCCCCACTCCGTGTCTGAAGTTAGAATCCATGCAGGTTGAGCTATGCGGGTTCATTTAGACCCACGGACACGTACCTGCCCGAGCTGACTCGCGCAGGGCTGACGCAGCCGTACGTGCTGCAACCCCCCTTGCTATGCACCCGTCGGCTCCCCTTCAGCAGAGATACATGCGAGACCACAACTTCGACCATGGCAGCCAGGCGGAGATTCAGCCAGCACATGTGCGCATGCAGCCACAGGTGCAGCAGCTGAGCCTCCCCGTGCCGCGCCTCCACGCTGCTCCGCCGACAGCCAGCGCACGACGCTGCTCTTGGCCGGAACCAACTTCATCCTCGTCCTGCCAGCTAATCCAACCCTAGTCCTGCATGACAAATCAGCAAACTGATTACACATCCTGGCCGAGACTGTTCGTTTGTAGTGGAGCACATATACTTAACACATTTCTTTCATCATACTTCTGCACAATCATGGAAATTTCAAAACATACTCGGAAAACATTACAATTAAACCTATTTTTTGGGCAAATGACTCCTGAAAAGCTCACCGGATATTCTTCACACAAAACGTTACTATCACTAGTACCTAATCATAATTTGAACAAATAATTTTTTTACAAACACTTGATCTCCGGCTATGGTGATCGGTCACAACTTTATGTATTTTGCATAGTGCTACAGGGCCTAAGTTTAGATGAAACACACTCGCTGCTGTCTAGCCGCTACATACATTCAGGAAAAGTGGAAAACCCATGCCTTTAAACTAGTTTTGTCTTAGTAAGTTTAGACATTTCCAAAATCAGCAGCACTAATTTATATGGTCAATTACTTCGAACTTCTGTTCATAATAAGCATCAATTTTATAAAATCCAAGGGGCCCTACAGATTGCAATAAGCTGAATATTAACCGTAGACATTTCGAAAATTCAGCAGCACTAGTTTCCTAAAATTCAGCAGCAGTAGTCTGTCATATTAAACCTACACATTCCGAAATTCAGCAGCAGTAGTTGTCCTCCCGTAGTCCTAGTCAATTTCTTAAAATCCAAGGCTAAGGGTTTTACCTTCAAATGCATGCACACAAGTTCATGAAAACCTGGGGACAAGCCAACATTTGAAACTAAACCAGACATGCCAAGCTGGAACACAGTTCGACTTATTACATTACCTAGCCACTGGCCAAAATGCAGAGTTACGAAAAGCATGTCAACACCTAAAAATTAACCATGGTCTAGATTACGCCGAAGCTAAAACATGTCACCTACAGGCATATGCCTCAATAGCAAATAAGATAACTGAAAAGACTTCATGAGCCCATCAGCTCCTACCCAGTGCATTCCCCAAACTGCATTCTACTTGCCAGCCTTAGTTCCATTGCTTTATTTATTACAATTATTTTGCTGGTGCCCCTCAAACTGCATTCTACTTGCAAGCCACAGTTCTTACATTTGGCAGGCTTCCGAGGTTGCTTAGGGACATCACCACATCAGGGCATGTAGTTTGCTTATGCCCTTGTTTTCAGCATATCGTGCAAAACCTAGTCCTCTTGCTTAGACCTTCATATGGAGCCTTCTCCGTACTTGTCGTTGGCCATCCCATATCTTTCTTTTTCGCTGGAGCCAGCAGTCCTTCCAACCTGTTGCTTGTCCTCGAAACCGAATCATTGTTAGCTAAAACAGCAGTAGCTGCTTTGACGTTCATGTTTTGTTCCGCCGAAACCAGCTCCATGGGGGTCTGATTCACCACAGCCCCCCTGTCTGCCAGTCTATCCTCGAGGCCAAGACCATCCCTAACTTCTGTATAGGGTAATATCACTGTCAAATTCGACTTGAACAACTCCATTAATCGATTGTAGGCTTCAAAACTAGTGTCGCCCAGCCTGACTAGTTCCATTGCGTGCATGTACATCGTGAAGTTTCTGTACGAAAAAGGGTTGTTCTACATACTGTCCTTCTGGTATTGTATCAGATGAGGTGGCAGAATGTCGCGAGCATCCCTCGTCCATGTCTTCACTATATGCTTAGCTGGTATTTTTTAGCCCTAATGAAACCAAGCATCTCTTCATTATGTGCACGCTTTTCATGAGCTTCTCAGATAAAAATTGTACTCCACTGTATCTGATTTACTAACAACAAATCAGTGAGAGCATCACCAGAAGCCTCGCCCAAGGAGTCGAATGTAATGCCGAGAACAGGTGTGATCACATTTTCAGCCGGTTTCTCTGCAAAACATTTGACAGCCTTGTCGAACGCACTGATTCGATTTGGGCATGGTGTCCTGATTGGTGCAGCAGCACCAAGCCTCAGCCTGCAAACACCAGGCAGTAGGTATGATTTATCCAAATGCATTGTACCAACTGCTCTGAATCCACAAAGCTATAGCTGACTGATTTCTTTTCTGCAATCCAATTTTCTATAATAAAATCTTTGCATCTCTCATATCAAATGGTTTCATTTTAATACAGTTTGCTAACTACTCTGAACCCATACATCTCTAGCTGCCTGATTTCTTTAGTGTTGTCAATTTTATTTAATAAAATAATTTCCATCTGTGATCACATAATTAAGCTTTTCATTATCTGACTGTCTGATTTTCATCTGTGATCACATAATTTCCATCTAGCAGTGTACTTATTCCTCTGAACTCAGCAAACTGCAGCTGCCTGATTTCTTTACCGCACTCAATTTTTCTTTACTAAAATCTTTGCATCTCGCATATCAATGAGTTACAACTGAATGCAGTGCACAAACTACTCTGTTTTACTGAAATCTTTCCTTATCTGATGACATAAGGAAGTTTTTTCTTATCTGAATTTCAACTACGTGAATGCAATGGAGTTAACCCGCTAAACCTGGTAAATTACAGCTGCCTGATTTCGTTAGTGCTACCAATTTTTCTCCACTAATTTCTTTGCATCTCTCATATCAGGAGGGTTCAGCTAAATGCATTGTACTAAATACTCTGAATCTAGAAAGATATAGTTGCCTGATTTCTTTACTGATGTCAATTTTTCTTTACTAAAATATTTGCATCTCTGATGACATACGGAAGCTTTTCCACTGACCTCTTATTCCATCCGGGCGCCTGGGGATTCGTCTTCCCCGTTGAGAGCTCGAGCGTCGGAGGGGAGCTATCCCTTCTGCCCGCTGCGGCCTCCGCCCCTGATTTGTGCTTTGCCGCTGTCCGCCGCCCTGTGATGCTGCCGCACCGCATGCTCCGCCACCACTTCGTCATCGGCAACCAGAGGGGCAGGCACCAGGCTCTCTTCTATCTCCTCAAGCACAGCAGATCTAAACCAAGGGAAAAAACAAATCGCTGTCAACAAGCTGACCCAGACGCCCGAAAAATGCAGACAACCTCGCGCGGCGAAGGAAGGATCGATGTACCTGCCGATCGGCTGCATCAAGAACTCCATGTTGGATCGCCGCTGCCGCTCCTGACCTTTATCTCCCAGTCGTCGCCTTCAAATTGCCAGTCGCTTTGCAAGAGAAGACGACTGGACTCTGGATTCAACTCGACTCGTGCGGCGAGACAGTAAAGCGAATTTCCTGATCCACGGATCAGACGGCGGCTCTGATTCTGATCCATGGAACACCTCCCCGGCGGCAAACTGCCGTCCTCCCCAGCGTTAAATCTGGCCCACTGGACACCGCTGCCGGGGACGTATTTCGGAACAGTACCCGATTTCTGGATGACCACCAGCGCTAGGATAAATTAATGGCACACATCCAAAGAGGCTAACCAACGACGTGGATAACGAGCTCATTTGAGCTCGTGCTCAATTACTCCACGTCCTCCTACTTCGTATTGTATTACAGGAGTGAAGTGGTAAGAAGAAAACGTGGGACAGAGGGAACAATTGAGCAAGGAGGGGCGTGTTTTTGTTAGTTGAGTTTTTGAGTGGCTTGGTAGCTATCCGGATGTACACGGGAATATGATGCGTCGGGAATTTGAACAGCAGCCCCACTGGTTTTTCTTGCGGTTCTTTCCGGGTCTGATGCACAGGTACGCCATGGCTCACACGAGGCCAATAAAAGAATCCTTAGGAACCTCAAGAACACAGAGGTGTCAGCACGTCTTGTAGGAGTCACATAGCCTGAAACTGGTGGCCCTAGAGACATACTAGTAAGCACGGAGCTGACGCAAACACATGCGAGAAGACGGCATCTTCTCTTCGTGACTTGGAATCGTCAGCTTCTGTCTTCGTGACTTCAATGGGCTGTGCAGAAGACGGCATCGCCCCGTGCGAGAGTTCGTGTCAGATGAGCAACGAGATGTCCCCATAGTGGATACTTTAGTTGTATCCGCCAAAGAAAAGAAGTTGGACTTTTGCACTTGATCTCCTTTTTGACAGCGCCCAGAAACAGATTTATGTTACTCGCACTGAAAACATTTTAAGTGATAACAGAACAAAATCTCAATTCAGGTCAAAGAAAAAAATTGTCTCTGTTATCTAAAATAGTGAAGAAACTGAGCAAAACTGATTAAAGAGGGTTTTGTCATGCCCCAGTAAAAGCTAACGTTTGATCGTTTACAGAAGAGAAATATTTTACTAATGAGGGGAGAATAACTAGCCAATATTACAACAAAATTTTCATGCTTGACTTTATGGAGAGCAACTCTTCTTCGGTCAGCTTTTTCCACACGCCACCAACCAGTAATGTACCCCTGAGACCAGAGGCCATTTCTGGCATATCAGAAATCCCATGTTCAGGTGGCGATCTTGATATTTCTAGGATGCCTTCACCATCCAACTGCTGCTCAGGGTAAGAATAAGAGTCGAAAATTTCAATCTGACCATCAGGCTCAAAACTTCCATGTTCTGCTGTGTCATGCTTCAGTTCATCATCAATGACATCAAGGACGGGAAGAACAGCAGTTGAACTATATGAACAAGGTATCATTCCTAGCGGACAGGGGGTCCAGGACTTCGCTATAGACCACCTATTACGTTTCTCTGGCATGCTTGTGTTAAGCGTTCCCTCAGTTCCATTTTCAGCTAAACTCGCATTATCTGGTTTTCTCAACTGCAACTTGAACGCTTCCAACTTCTGTGTTGCGCTTTCAACCGATTCTTGTCCATTGGACAAGATTCTGGATTCAAGGAGGGTATCTTTCGGTGACCTTCGCAGGGACAACAAAGGAAGCTTCCTCAGTTTCTCCTTCATGTTATTATTGCCGACCATCTCAATCAGCAATAGTGCTGCATCTGCAATGCATCTTTCACCTATAGCGGGCAAACTCAATAACTTCTGCAGAAGTTTTGCGAGACAGAAACGAGGGACCGCATTCCTGTCCGAAGAGAGTACTCCTATCTCGTGGACAAGTCCAATACGGCCGGAATCCTTTAACTCTTTTATGCTTGTGACAATCCATAGAACCAGGGAGCACAAGTTTTTCATTGTTGATGACTCAGCTGGCAGGCATACATATGATCCACCTATACATATAACGAAACTAATAAGACCAGTATATCTGTACAAACAAAAGTCTACAAGAGCCGTGAACGGAAATGCTAGCATCAAGTTTGAATAATGAAATAAAACATAGCAAGCCATCCAGTCCAGGATTGTGATGTGAAGCAAATCATGGTATAAATCAAGGAAATAAGGTTGCAGAGATGGTAGAAAACTGAAATTAGGACACCCAAATATCAGGGCAGTACCTTTGTGTTCAAGGTCGTTCCTGGCCTCAATCATTTCAATTACCGACTTTAGTAAGCCAAGAAGCACTCTTGGTTCTTTTTCTGATAGTTTTGTTATAATGGTTTTCATATCTCCATTTGATATTTGATTCTGAATTTGAACATCAGATGAGTGATTCACATCCAAACTATCAGATTGATGTATATCGCTGTTTTCAGAGATTTCTGGGGCATCGAGCTGACAAAACTCCAAAAGAACAGAGACAGCCTCAGTGGGACATGTATAGTAAAGTTGACGTACATATTTGATGGCATTTAAAATATGTTTCTGGGAACCTGCAATTTAGAAAACAAAACTCAATTAATACTGAGCTATGCTGATCATGAGATACACTGGGCTGAGAGAGAGTTATAATTATAAATAATTCTGTCATAGCTTGAAGCACTACCGAAAGTTTTGTCATAAATACTACAAGTAATTGATATTCATGTCACTATCAGGTGGTGGAAAACAAATTAACTCGAGCATATTCACAAAGCAGATCAATAGATGGCAGCAAACAGATGACGACAAGAACAGTTATTCCAGCATTAATATATGTAATACTTCTGGGCAGTTCAGATTAATGGAAGATATCACTAACTCAATCCAGATTTGGTAATCAAGAAAGCATTAGTCTCTTACTGAACACAGAAAAATCTGAGGGCAAACCAAAGCAGAGAAGACCTATTTCTGACAACCCATATCCCAAAGAAACAGAACAAGCCCAAGTGCCAAGCTTAATCAGAGTTCATGCTACAGGATGACGATACTCACGTTTCCTTTTGGAACCTGATTTTGCACTTTCAGAATCTTTTCCCTTCAGCGACTGAGCGATGTCATGCAATACTGAGTTTAGTTCTAGTCGAACATCAGGAATTGCACTAGTCTGGGAATCCCAGTAATTACACTTCAACCAATCAAATGCCTGAAAGTAATCCCAATTTGTTAAAGATGCAGAATCACTGACAAAACATACCAGCAACTCTAAAAATTATGTTATTTGATTTAATACCAAAGCCACCATCCAGAGAGAAATAAAATAATTAGCTAGATGTCCTAGAAATACTAATCAATCAACTCAGTGTACTTTAATGGCTGCCAAACGTAGCAGTCGCAGAGAGGGGATGCCGCGATGTGAACTCTCTGCATGCATGCGATATATATCTTCATTAGGACTGAATTAGAATAGTGCAAAATAATCTAGATGGAATAGACAAAAATTACTAACCATGACGAATGTCAACGAGAATTCGTGGTACTCCAACAGTCTCAGCTAAATCAGATATTGAACGACCAGTTTCCTTGTGCGGGCTCTCCATAAAACCATTTACAAGCCTGGGAATAAGATTAAACAAAAGTAGAAAATAAGCCTTGTACATAGTCATCGCTGTTGAAGTCTTTCCCTGATCAGGCATACATTCAGTTTTTAATCTCATTAGAGCTCTACAGTACAGAAATAAAAAATAATAAAAGCAAGAATTTGCAGTAATGTTGATATGTGCATCTAGATTGCAGTGTCAGTAACTACTTGGTGCTAAGTTGGGCACTCTTTCCTCTGAGACATGAGGCTGGTACTGACCATAGCAATGCATTATGCATAACTAATACAAAGACTCGGTTTGACATTGTTTTGGATTATGATAATATTATCTTGTTGAGACACTTGTGTATTTGGATAGCTGTGTACAATCAAGTTGCAAACAGATGGCTCCAAACATATGTGAGGAAAGTGAAACTGCCGGCTTACAAAATTTATCTAACTTGTATGATATACTAAATTAGCCTACCCCAACTTCTTTGGGACTAAAGGCTTTTGTTAGCCTACCCCAACTTGTATGATACTAAATAGAGCAATATATTTTTCACAACTTTCTTTCACAGCAGCTTAATGGATAAGCGCAGTTCCGGCAGCAACCACAAACTGAGCAGAAGAATACGATGGAAGTGAACAACATATGATAATTTTGAAATCAACTATGGAAAAACTAAAGCAGAGCAACTTTGGTCAGTGCCACCAGGGTGGTTGGTTAGATTTCGTGCCGTTTTGGCATCCATCAAATACAACAGACCGGTGTTTTGACGCATGTTCCAGAAAAATGGGACCACAATATATTGACACCAAAGTATGTTCTAGACTTCTAGCGGCCTTCTAGTTCAATTGCATCAGGACGACTATGATTAAGCTCCTGATGATCTGCAGAAGTAAACTATGCTCTTTCATCAAAAACTCCTATTCAAGAAGAATTCTGAACCACATGAAAAATATGAAAAACAGCTTTAAGAATATCAACTCACGAATACTAATTTGTTCTCTAAATTGCTTGCACAGTCCACCTCTCTGCACAGCAAGATGTGGCACCCATTCGAACCGACCTGATAAAAGGCGTCGTCTCTCCTTTGGCACCGTGATAAATCAACAGTCTATTCATTTTTCAACACATAGCACCAGGAATTTCCTCACCTGATGATTGCCATACTGTACAGCAAGGCGAGCATCTCGTCCGACTCCAGCTTATCATCCGAAGCCACTCCATTCCTAGAGGAAAATTTTCTATCACATATATAACTTCGTCCCAAATCCATCCACACGCAAGAGAAAAAGGTTGGAACTATGCATCAAAACAGCATACCGGAAGAAGGGATCCCGCAGCCTTATCTCGAAGAGGGCCGCAGTGACCTCCACGGGGATCGGGAGGCAGCCCCTGCTCCGCCACGCGGCGATCTGCGCCAACGAAAGAGTCAGATTTCTCACCACTCGCCTGATAATTTTGGGGGGCCTTCAGGAAGAGGATACCTACCCTGCGAAGAGCGGCGCCAGGGTCGGGGTAGGGGGAGAAGATGGCGTCGCGGACGAAGCGCCACTCCGCCCAGCTCGACCACGGCACCAGCTTCCGGGCGGTGGAGCGGCCGCCGCCGGCGTCGCCTGCATCTTCCGCCGCCTCCATGGGAACCGAGCCGAGGCGAGCAGCGAGTCCAAACCCTACTAAACCCACCGGTGGGGTAGCGCCGTTTCGCTTGGGGGAAAAGGCGACGACTCGCTGCCAGGGTGGGGCCAAGGGTGTGTGTATCGTTGCGAGCGACGAGCAGGGTGCTTTCTGCAATTTGCCCGAGCCGCTGAGGGCCACCGTGAAGCTGCGGCCGTGGCCAGCCTCCGTCCACATGGCCTCCCCGGCCGCCCCTCGTCGGAGGAGAGGCGGGCAGGCGGCCGCCGCCGGAAGGCCCGCGCCGCCGCTCACATTGTCCGCTCCACCCTGCACGATACCAACATGTGAGTACCCTAGCCTGACCCCACTGTGCCAACCAAATTGCAGTTTCAGTTTGTGCGCATGCTGTAAATTCGACATTCAGATGGTAGGATGCACAACTTGGAGATAAATTTTCACAATGAGGATTAATTTAATAATTTTAACCAAATTGTTTTTGTAATTTGGGGATAATTTTTTTTAGAACGTAGACGCTGGGAGCCCACCCTTAGGCTGGCACCACCGGCTCCCTAGCCGCGACGTAAACCTGGTGAATACGGACTTGGGCGTGCTTCATGAGATCAGCGTCCTTCGGCTTCACCAACGGACTCCATTGCTGCAAGAGGAAAGAGCATTTGTAGATAATATTAGCTGGGTGCGTTGGGAACTGTCCTTCGATGGTAAATTTGTTGCGTGTCAGCCACAGGGACCAAAGCATCGCGCCAATGCTAGTCCACAACACCCTCTTGCCCTGGCCCTGGACCGAGTCCAGGAGCGCCACCAGTTCGTGCGAGGAGCGCGGATCCCACGAGACCCCGGCCGCCTCACGCATTGCACTCCAAGCAAAACGCGCCAGCGGGCAAAGGAAAAAGACATGGTTCGCGTTCTGTGGCGACCCGCACAGCGCACACGGCCCAGAGGCCGGGCCGTTCCTCTTTGCAATGTTAACAGATGTGGGAAGCCGATCGCGTAACAGCTGCCAGAGGAACACTTTGATTTTCAAAGGGACGCGGGCTTGCCAAAGTCCTTTAGCCACTGTCTGTACCGACCCTTGGCACAGTTTGTGGTACAAAGACTTGACGGAGAACTTCCCGGACGCATTGAGGTGCCAGGAAACCCTATCTCGTTCCTCAGTTAGCGTCACGGGGGCTACGAGTTGCAGCAAAGCCTCCCACTTTGCTGCTTCCTGCTCGTTCAGGTTACGGCGGAAGGCAATGGCCAGGGGATGAGCCAATGCCTCTGCCACTCGCTGGTCCGGCGCCACAGCTAGAGCATACAACTCAGGGAACACTTCCCAAAGAGGGCCTGTGCCCACCCAGAAATCTAGCCAAAATCGGGTGGAGCGACCATTACCGACTTGGAACTTAGCACCTTTATCAAAAGCGGGTCTGATGGCCTGTAGGTCTTGCCAAAAGGGGGAGCCCCTTGCTTCCCCTTCAAAGAAATTCCCGTTGGGGAAGTACTTGGCCCGAAGGATGTCAGCCCAAAGTCCAGTCGCTCCTTGCGAGAGTTTCCAGATCCATTTACACATGAGCGCTATGTTCTGTAGTCTGGTGTTGGTGATCCCTAGTCCTCCCAAGGATTTGGGCCTACATACCGCAGCCCATTTTACCATGTGGTATTTGCGCTTAAGGTCCGACCCCTCCCAAAAAAATCGTGCCCGCGGCGTGTCCAACTTGGCATGAACCCCTTCTGCCAATAGGAACATCCCCATAGCAAACAAGGGGAGCGAGGAAAGACTCGAGTTGGTGAGAACCAGTCTGGCTGCGGAGGACATAAATTTGCCACGCCACGGGCTCACCTTCTTCCCCGCCTTCCCTGTTAGTGGTGCCCATTCGTCTATCGTCACTCTACGTGGCGCTAGAGGCAGCCCCAGATACGTAAAGGGAAATCTTCCCACTTTATAATTGAGGAGGTCTGCGATACGGAGCCCCTCCTCTCTGTCAATCCCCATAGACAGAACTTCACACTTGTGGAAGTTTATTTTTAGGCCGGACATCACTTCAAAACTTAACAGCAGGGCCTTCACCGTAGCGATGCCGTGGTCGTCTGGTTGGAACAGTAGCAGAGTGTCGTCTGCGTACTGCAAGTGGGAGATCCCCCCTGGGATAAGGTGGCCAACCACACCCTTGATATGGCCAGCCGCGGTCGCCCTGCGCAGCATTGCCACAAGGGCGTCTACCACGAAGTTGAACAGGAGCGGGGAGATGGGATCGCCCTGACGCAGCCCCCGCTTGTTCCTGAAGAAATTCCCTACTTCTCCGTTTATCGAAATAGCAGTCTGGCCACCCGAGACCAGCTGCATAATCCGGTGCACCCACATGGCCGAGAAGCCTCGGCTAAGAAGGACCTGGCGCAAAAAATTCCAATGCACGCGATCGTAAGCTTTTTCAAAGTCAAGTTTTAGTAGAATAGCCGGTTCGTTGGTGCGTTTGAGCTCGTGGATGATCTCCTGGAGCGCAAGAGAGCCTTCTAGAATGTTTCGACCGCGTATAAAAGCCGTTTGGGTGCGGCTGATTGTGCGATGCGCAATCGGGACCAAGCGGGAGGTAGTGGCTTTAGAACATATCTTGAACGGTACGTTGATGAGCGCGATCGGCCTGAACTGGCGGATGTTATCTGCCCCGGCCACCTTAGGGATCAGCGAGAGGAACCCGAAGTTTAGCCTAGAGATGTCTACCGTCCCGCGCATGAAACCGTTACACACGTCAAAGATTGGGCCCCGAAGAAGCGGCCAGAAGTGTTTGAACATGGCAACGGGCCAGCCGTCCGGGCCTGGCGCAGAATCTGTCTTCATGCTCATGAGAGCCGCATCAATCTCCTCGGGTAAGAAGGCTAGTCCCAGCTCCTCGTTTTCCCGTTCTGAGAGAAGCTGTGAAGGGTCCCAAATGTCAGCGTGAACCCCTGCACGCTGTTCTTCGCTCGTCCCCATAAGATTGATATAGAAATCATACACGTGCCGCGAAATGGCCTCCTACGTCAACAGCAATCCTTGGTCGGATCGCAAGCGGAGGATCGCACCTCTGCGCCGTCTCCCGTTGGCGTAGGCGTGGAAGTACTTAGTATTCGCGTCCCCTTTGAGGATCCACTTTAGGCCTCCCCGGTGCCTCCAGTACTCCTCTTCCGCCCGCAGCAAGGACTGAACTTGGTTCTCCAGCGCGTAGCGTCTAGCCCACTCCTGTTCGGAGAACGGCCGAGTGTCTGCTTGCTGGTCAATACTCGCGATCTCGGCTAGAATACCCTCTCTTAGCAATCGCGCTTGCTTGCCCAAGTTGGCTCCCCAGCCCTTGAGGCAAGCCCGGAGGCGGCTCCCTACCGCGATCCAGAGGTCCATTGGGCCCCTTTGGTAACCCACCTGGCTGACACAAGCTGACCACTTTTCCCTAAAGAAAGAGTCAAAGTCAGGATACTCGAACCATGCCGTCTCAAAGTAGAAACGAGGGCTGCGGCGAATCCTTTCCACCCCTGAGGCAAGGATAAGTGGCACATGGTCCGAGCCGATCCGGGTCTCTGCTACTAACGAACAGAGCGGATACAGCAGTTCCCATTCTGGGAAGATGAAGACTCTATCAAGCACCGACCTCATAGGGTCCAATTGCTTGTTCGTCCACGTGTAGCGTGCGCCCGACCTAGCTACTTCCTTAATAGCCATCGAGGCGATCGCATTGTTGAACATGGACACCCTCGTCCAATTGATGTTATTGTTGTTTTTATCCGCACCCGAGCAAATAAGATTAAAGTCGCCCCCACCACTAGGGGCGTGAGCGTGTTGCTCACCGCAAGAACCTTAGCTTGCAGTTCGGCTAGAAACGCGGCCGAACGCGTGTGATCTGCTGGCCCATAGACCTGAATCACCACCAGCTCCCTCTGAGTCTGACGGTGGCGAATGTGGCCAGCCAGGAAAAAGGTGCCCGCATCCCACGCGATCACCTCGTATATAGCTTGGTCGAAACCCAAAAGCATACCTCCGGAGTGCCCATTTGCGGCAAGGTGATACCAGGAGAATCTTTCCAGGGGGTCTATAGATAGTAGGTCGTGGTGTCGGAAATCCGATTTAATGGTCTCATGTAAAGCTACAATATCTATCCCTTCTTTGCGCACGTACTCCTTCAGTTGAGATCTCCTGCCCGCGTGGCCGAACCCACGAATATTCCAAAAGAAGGCCCGCATCTAGATGATTCTATTCCGGAGACGGATGCCCCTTGAGGACACCGCTTTGGCCACTCGCCTCGCCTTGACCCTGCAAGGTGAAGGAGGGGGGGCAACCCCTGTTGCCAACACCACCTCATTGGGCCGAGACGTTAGAGCTTGCGAAGCCCCTGCCTCCTGCTCTATCTAAACTGCACGCGCCGCTGCCGCTGCAGCGATCGCCGCTTGCGCCTGTTCGGTCGCTCGTAACAAAGGCACCAGCTCGCGCATACCCCCAGAGAAAGACGCGTCCACTCCACTCTCCCGTAACACCTCACCCAAATGATCGTCAGAAAAGGACTGCAGAATAGTAAAACGGGGGGAGGGTTACCTGATGTCTCATTGTTCTTCTGCGCCTGGATGAGCTGGGCCCGCTGCATCGCCGGCAGGCCAGCCTTTGTGCCCCTGGAGCGCGAGCTGGAGCGGACCGGAGCCGCTGCCACCGCCTTGGACCTCTTGGCCTGCGCAATCGGGGCCGCCTTGGATGCCTCCTGGAGCAGCGCGTCGCCAATGGGCAGCGCGGTGGAGCGGCAAGCGCCATCACCGACTGCCTCGGCGTAGGCGGCGCGCCCAGCGACTCCATGGGCCTGATCCCCTCTGTGGTCACCTTGCGCCCCGCAAGCTTCTTCGTCTACCGCACGGACCCACTCTTGCTACCGTCGTGCCCACCCGAAGCCGGCGAAGCAACCAAGGATGGGATGACGGTGCTCACAGACAGCAGAATCGGCGTGCGATCTCCCGCGGGCACTCCAGTGTCGCAGGAGGCTGTGTGCCCCTTGTCGAGCCCAGACGAAGCCTGGAGAGTCACCAGCTCCAAGTTGGAGCCGTATTGGTTGGCCACGTCCGTCTCCATCGGCCCCATCGAAGAAGCCCGGTCTTGACGCGGCTGGGCCGGTGGCGAGCTCGCCCCCCTGATGCTAAGCTTCTCCCATGCCGCCATGTCAATGGAATCATCCTCCATGCTCGCATCGGGATCCTTGTCATGCTCCTTGTCCTTTTCCTTGTCGCCCGGATCCGGGCTCTTGTTGTTGCTTGGCGGTGGAGGAGGGGGAAGTGTCGGAGCCCCGCGACGAGGTGCAAGCTCCGGCTCAAGCTTGATGAGGTAGCCTTCTCCGTTGAGCCAAAGCTGAACCGATCCTCGCAGCTTCTCGGGCTTGCGACAGGTGAAACGCATCCTCACCGGGCCGGAGCAGATCAAAGACAGCTCATCTACCACCAGCGGGCGGCTCGGCATCGTCAGTCCGGCCATGAGGCGATCCACCTTACGGTGCTTGGAGGGAATGCCCCAGAGCTTCACCCAGACCTCGGGCATCGTCTCTCCTTTGGGTTCGTCTGCCATGGCGTCGCGGATGAGAGCGGTAATGTTGTTGAGGGACAGAAAGATCTTGCCACTGCGGGTCGCCATGCGCAGCATCGCCGGGTCCGGGAAGACCACGGAGAAGCAATCTTCATCGATCTGGGCCACCTGCCAGTCCCACTCTCCCTCAAACAGATGTGGCAGCTCCACCTCCAAGATCTCCTTCGACAGCACGCCCGGGGCCGCAGAGAGGATGGCGGCATTGACCCCGAAACCGCTCTGAGCGTCGTCAGCAGCTTCGGGGAACTGCAGGCAGAAGAAGCCCCCTCCTGGGATGGCATGGCCCATGGTCTGGAGGAGCAACGGCTTGCCACGGGAGGGGCAGCAAGCCGAGACATGGCCCTCCTGAGAGCAGAGGATGCAGAGAGGCGCGAACTTGCAGGAGCTCTGAAAGTGCCCCGCCCTGCCACACTTGAAGCACTCTCTGTCGTCAGCGTCCTCCACCGGGATTGGCTCGGCCTCCGTGCCCTTCGACGACCCCGCCTGTAGCGAGGACGGCGGCTTGGAGCCCGCCGGCCCCGCGGCCTTGAACTTCTTCTTCTTCGACGCGAAAGGGTCGCCGATCCGGTCGCCTTGGAACTGCGGCATCTCCTCGATGCGCTTGAGCTCGAGTCCCTTTCTCTTGTGCTCTTCTTTCCTCCGCTTCTTGCGTTCCTGGTCCTTCACCCACCACGCCGGCGGTGGCCCCCATCCACCCGACTCGCCGTCGCGCGCCGCGCCATGCGCCTTGGACCGCACCTCGCGCTCTCGGCCGCGCTCCGGCACCGCAGCAGGAGGAGGGAGGGGGCGCTTGTCCGACCGCCGCTCGCCCTTGGAACCCATGGCCACCACCTCGGCAAAGGAGCGCACGAGGGGTGGCGGAGGGGGAGTGGGGAAGAGGGAGCGAGCAGAGTGACCGAGACGGCGCACCTCCGATTTGGTGGCTGGAAAACCTAGCGACGGATCTAGGGTTCCTCTGGGCAGCCACAACCACTTAAGTACCGGAGCCTCTGGGCTTGGGCCATTTGGACCAGGCCGGCCACCCACAGGCCCAGTGGGAGCCTGGCTGCACAGCCCCTGACGGACCGCCCGCGCGTGGGCTGGATCGGGATCCGAAGTGGGCCGAGCAGCCTGGGATCCGCCCCGGCCCACCTGGCCCGCCAGCGCCAGGGCACCAACCCTAGGGCCTGGCAAATCCGACGCTGTCGCCGCCTCCCTGGCCGCCGCTGCCGGCGCAGCAGCCACCCCTGGGCTCTGCGGGCTCGCCCGCAGTAGGAGCCCGACCTCTGCCTCCGGCGCAGAGAGGCCAGCACCCTGCCAACGCGGAGACCTCGACCGGACCGCCCGACGCGCCGCTCCGACCAGAGGAACACGCCGGCGAGGACCACGGCCCCCGGGCGCGAAGGCACGCCGCCTGCCAGGATGAAGCGAGCCCCCGAGCTCCACCGCCCTGGCTACGAAATCCCCGACCGAGCTTAGGGACGGGCCACGGGCCGTCCCCTCCCCGTCGACGACCGCGACCTCCTCCGCATCTGAATCCTCTGACTCCTCCCCCACCAGGGCCCAAAAACGGCTGCCGGACCAGTCGCTAGCGCCCACCGGCGCGTCACACCGCCCCTCCCTGGGCGCAGCGCTCGCCGGCGTCACGCCGGACTTGACCAGCGTCCACTCCGCCGCGCCTTGCCGGCCATCCACCGCTTCCCCCGCGTCGCCCCCTCCATCGCCCGTAGGATCGCCTCTCCGTACAGGAGCCGTTGGGGACATCCGGAACCCTTTCCCATGAGCAATGATTTGGGGATAAATTCTCATAGCGTGATCTGGAAACCTCCTAGAATGTCTCACACATGGGCGCTACCATGCTTCGGACTGAGATCTAGTTTGTACTTAGAATTACCGAAAAAGGCTTTCGCCCCGCTTTATAAATAAAGCAATCGCCACAGAGCATACATACCACACAGGTTCACACACACACACACCCAAGTCTCACGAAAAAGTACCAAGGTTCTGCTGAGGGCACAGCTCAACAAGCCCAAAAAAGAGGCAAACAACAACAACACATCGCACCCGACACCAGGGGGCTAATCGGGCTCCGGCGGTGGCGGCGGTGGCGGCGGAGAGATGCGGACGGCCATCGATCGAAGGTCGGTGATGAAGGCGGAGATGGTGTCACGGTCCGAGGAGCGACTAAGCGGCCGCCAAAGCTGCAAGAAACCCGAGAATTTGTAGAGGGCGTCAGAAGGGCGGCGAAGGGGAGCGCGCTGGATCACGAGTTTATTGCGAACGGTCCACAATGTCCACGCAAGGACCCCAACTTGCAGCCACCTAATGTGGCGAATGGACACGGGGGACAATTGGAGTTCAGCAAAGAGGTCCGGGAAGTTAGTGTGGCACCAACTCCCGCCGACCACCTCGCGGAAGCAGCTCCAAAGGAATTGAGCGGAGATGCAGGAGAAGAAGATGTGGTTCGAGTCCTCCGGGACGCCACAGAGAGGGCAGATACCGGAGCCGGGGCCATTGCGCTTCCGGACCTCCACACCAGACGGAAGTCTACCACGGATCCATTGCCACATGAAGATGCGAATCTTCAGAGGAACCCGGGCGGTCCAGACCATCGATAAGGGGAGGGGTGCGGAGGAAGGGGCGATGGCCGCATAGAGCGACCGGGTGGTGAACAAGCCCGACGGCTCAAGTCTCCACCTGGTACAGTCCGGCCTATCATCCACAAGCGGCTCATGAAACGCAACGCAATCAAGCAACTCACGCCAGGCGGCGGATTCCGCCGGCCCAAACGGACGGCGGAAGGCAAGGCGCCCCAGATCAAGAAGGGCCCTATTGACGGAAATCATGTGGTCAACTGCAATAGAGAAGAGGGCAGGGAAGCGAGCCGCGAAGGGGGAGTCACCCGCCCAACGGTCATACCAGAATAGAGTCGAGAGGCCAGAACCCACCGAGATGGAGGTCCCAATGCGCAGCACCGGGAGAAGCTGAACAATGGACTGCCAGAACTGGGAGCCGCCCGATCGCTGGCAGAAAGCAAGGGGCTGACCCCGAAGGTATTTAGTCCGGATGATGTCCAGCCAGAGGCCACCCTGGCCCTGGGCGATGCGCCAGAGCCAACGGGAGAGGAGAGCGATGTTCATTCGCTTGGAGCACATGATACCCAGGCCACCCTGCTCCCGGGGCTTGCAGATGTCAGGCCAGCTGACCATGTGGTACTTCTGCTTATCATGCTCACCAGCCCAGTAGAAGCGAGACTGGATCTTGGCAATCTCCTTATGAAGGGACTCATGGAGGCTATAGAAGCTCATAAGGAACAGCAGCAGGCTAGAGAGAGAAGAGTTGATAAGAATAGTGCGGGCCGCCTTAGAGAGCCATCTCCCCTGCCAGGGCTCGCACCGGGATTGGAGCTTAGAAATAGCAGGCCTCAAGTCCGCGGCAGAGAGGCGCGAGTCACTGATAGGGGTCCCCAAGTAGGAGGTGGGGAAAGAGCCCAGGCGGCAGTTCAGCCGGTTGGCGATAGCCTGAGACTCCAAGGGGGAATATCCCATTATCATGACGTCGCTCTTATCAAAGTTGATCTTGAGGCCCGACATTTGTTGGAAGCAGAGAAGGAGGAACTTGAGGTTGGCGATGTCCGTCTCCGAGCCTTCGACCATGATGATCGTGTCGTCAGCATACTGCAGGGTGGATATCCCGGAGCCCCCCGAGAGATGGGGGGTAATCCCACGAATGTGACCAGCAGCCTTGGCCTTATCAAGAATGGCGGCCAAGGCGTCAACCACCATATTGAAGAGGAACGGGGAGAAGGGATCGCCCTGGCGCACCCCACAGAGGGTAGGGAAGAGGGGACCAACCTCGCCGTTGATGTTAACCGCCGTGCGACCACAAGAGACCATTTGCATGACTCTGGTGATCCAGCGGTCATCAAAGCCCTTCCGAAGAAGGACCTCTCTGAGGAAGGTCCAGCTAACCGTGTCATAGGCTTTGTGAAAATCTATCTTCAGAAACACCGCCTTAAGGTGTTTGGTCCGGACCTCATGAAGGACCTCATGAAGGACCAAAACCCCGTCCAGGATATATCGCCCTCTAATGAAGGCCGACTGGTTAGGGTGGGTAATCCGATCCGCCAGCAGGGTCACCCTATTGGCGTACCCTTTGGCCAAGATCCGGAAGATCACGTTGATGACCGTGATCGGCCGGAATTGGCGGATGTCCGACGCCCCAGGGACCTTGGGGATGAGAGAGATGATCCCATAGTTGAGGCGACCGAGATCGATGGCACCCACAAAGAACTCCTCAAAGATGGCCATGACCTCGGGTTTAATGACGTTCCAAAAGGTCTGGAAGAAAAGAACGGGGAGACCATCAGGACCAGGGGCCGAGGAGGAATTCATACCCTTGATAGCCTCCCAGACCTCCTGCTCAGAGAAGGGAGCCGTCAGGGCGGAATTCTCCGCCCTGGAAACTAACTGACTACCGGCCCAACAATCGTGGGCGAGGGACACGCCGCTCCGAGGAGCGGCGGAGAAAAGGGACCTATAGAAACTATCGACATGAGACCGGATGTCGCGAGGGTCCTGGAGGAGGGTATCCCCATCCCAAAGGAGGGGGATGGTGTTGCGTCTACGGCGGCCGTTGGCGATCGCCTGGAAGTAAGCGGTATTCGCATCACCCTTCAGGACCCACTTCTGGGCGCCCCGGATGCGCCAATAGGCCTCCTCATCGGAGTAGATAACGGATAGTTGGTCCTCGAGGTCATATCGAGAGAGCCACTCGTCCGGAGATAGACCCACCAAGTCAGCCCGGAGGTCAAGAGCTTGGATCGCGGATAGAAGCGCTTTCTTGCGCTCTCTGGAGTCACGCCCAAGGTTGGCCCCCCATCCCTTCATAAATTGTCTACCACGTTTCGCACAGAAGTGCCACGTGTCAATGGCCGAAGGAGGCCTGGGATGTGGGTGGGCACGGGCCGCAGTCCACCGGGCGCAGACTGCGTCCTTGAAGCCAGCCTGGGAGATCCAGAAGGTCTCAAAGCGGAAACGGGGAGGGATAGGCGGACGCTCGTCCGCAGAGGAGAGAAGGAGGGGGACATGGTCCGAGCCAATCCTAGTGATGGCGCGGAGAGAGGAGAGGGGGCAGCGGAGGTCCCAATCCGGGGAGACAAGGACCCTGTCCAAGACGGACTGGGTCGGGGAGGATTGACGATTGGTCCAGGTAAACCGCGCACCAATCCTATCAATCTCCCGCAGGGCGAGGTCAGCGATGAAGTCATTAAACATCTGCATTCTGGCAAAGCAGACATTGCCATTGTTCTTGTCTTCCGCTACTCGAAGCAGGTTAAAGTCGCCCCCACCACCACAGGGAGGGAGGCTGCCGCGATCTTAAGATGCAGCTCCTCGAGGAAGGCCGCCGACCTACTATGGTCGGCAGGTCCGTAGACAATGATGATCTCCCATTTGAAATTAAGAGATCGCTCGAAAAGCTCCATGCTGACGAAGAATTCCCCCCGGTCCATACTGCCCACCTCGAAAGTGGCATCCTTTACGCCTAAAAGGATGCCACCCGAGTGGCCAGCGCTCCCACTAGAAGGGAGCCAGTGCCACGCAAAGAGGTGGGAGCTCAAACGCTCGAGCTCGGGGAGCGAGAATTCGCGGCGCATGGTCTCTTGGACAGCCACGATGTCAATGTGCTCATCTCGCATGTACTCCACAAGCTGGCGGCGACGACCATCATGGCCGAAGCCGCGGATGTTCCAGAAGAGGGCCCGCATTATGGAGCCATCGGGGGGCTGCTTGACCCCAGGACTCGGGAGGCGCTCTGGGCGCGGAGAGCGGCAGTGCGGGAGCGGGTGCGGCCGCGGATCACGGCCGGGGGAGGAGGGGCCTGACGCCGCGGCCCGGAGGAAGAGGGAGGTACCCCGTCCGTAGGTGCGTCCGGGGGGGGGGGGGAAGGAGAGCAGCCCGGACCTCGGCAAGCTTCCCCTCAAGGATCTCGCGTGCCCGAATGGCAGCGATCTGAACTAAAGGGGGGCCGACCTCCCCCCTGAAAATGATGGCAGAGTCGGAGGCTACTTTGGCAAGGTTGCCAAGGAGGATAGATTCTAGAGCAGAGAAGGAACAAGACGAAGCCGAAGGGGGGACGGGGAGCGTACCTGGCTCCAGGTTACGGGCAGCAGCGCGGATCTCGGCCCGCTCGCGGATGGGCAGCGCCGGGGATCCCTCCGGGTGGGCCGCGTCCAGCCGCGCACTCCGGCGAGACGCCACCACCGGGGAGGAGGTCGACCTGCCGCGACGGGAGTATGCAGCCGAGCGGGGAGGGGGAGGCTGGGCTCCCATCGGGGTGAGCACGTGGGTCGCCCCCTCCCTCAGGCCCGGCAAGGGAGGCGGCGCCAGCAGAGGAAGCCCGGAGCAGCCGGAGAAGAGAGGGTCCGCCAGCGGCGTCCCAGCCTGTGGAGGAGGAGGCGGAGGTGACGGGGCGGGGAGGGGCGACGGCGCCGGGTCGGCGCCCGGGAGGGAGGAGGCGGACAGGGCATCCTCCCGCTCCGTGGGCGACGGCATCGGGTCGGCAGGCGGGGGGGAGGAGGCGGCCGGGGCAGCCACCCTCGGAGGGAGGAACGGGTCGGGGCGGGCGCTAGCGGTCGGGGAGAGGTGGGCCTCCGACGGCGATGCCATCCCCTCCAGAAGCGTCTCCAATGCCACGCGGGATGGAGAGGCGACGACGGGCATGACCGCCGAAACCCTCCCGGAGGCAGAGGATGGCGACGGAGAGCGCGGGGAGGAGGCCGGGCAGACCACCATACCGACACTGGAGATGTCGCTCCCCTCGGAGGAAGAGGCCGGCGCGAGAGCGGGGTCGACCAGCCAGGGGAGGAGTGCGGTCTTGCGGCCCTGGCCCCCCCCTGTCGGTGGAGGGGGAGAGGCGGAGGGGGAGCGGGAGTCCTCAGATGCCCCCTCCTCATCCGAACGGCGGGAGCGGTGCCGCCCGTGGTAGTCTCCACCGGCCCCTGGGTTGCCTCCGGGGAGGCCCGCGTCGAAGGAGCGGGGGCGCCCAATGTGGTTGGGAGGCTCGGGGGCAAACCTGAGGTCAAAGCCCTGGTCGTTGAAGAAAACGCGGACGGAGGTGCGGAGCTTGGTGGAGTCGAGACACTTGACCTTGACCCGGACCTCCTCCTCCTTGCGGAGAGAGAGCTCATCCACGGCCACCACCTTGCCCAGGAGACGGGACATCTGGCGAATGACGGGCTCGGACCGCGCAATGTCGGGCAGGCCGGAGATGAGGATCCAGGCAGTGTCGAGGACGGCCACAGCCTGAGCGTCGAGAACTGGCTCGGAGATCTCGACCACCAGCTGGTTGAGGGCGAGGGTGATCCGGCCACTACGCGTCGCGTAGCCGTAGCTGACCGAGTCAGGGAAGACTACGGAGAAGATGTGGGCAGCGGAGGGGGTGACCACCCAGTCCCACTGGTGTCGGTAGAGGTGGTTGAGCTCCGCCTCGAGCATCTCAGGGGACGCCACGCCATCGACGACCGTGACAATCGCCTGGAGGGATGGAGACGGCGGAGGGGCATCCGGGACCTCGAGGTGGAAGAAACCCAACCCCTCAATCCCATGCCCGTACATCATGAGCTCGTTGACCACCGGTCTATCCGGACACAGGATGGCAGGGTGGCCGGGGTCCTTGCAGATGTGGCAGCGCTGGGGGTTGATGCAGGCAACCTGAGAGTGGCCCCTCACCCCACAGTTGAAGCAGGGGGGGGCGAGGAAGGCCGGAGACGGGCCCCGGAGCTGGGGTGGAGCCAGTGCCCGCCGGCGGAAGCACGGGCGGCGCGGGGCGCACGCCACGCCGCTTCTTCTTCTTGGCCGGGCCGGGCCGTCCGCGGCTGGGGCCACCCCCGGGAGCCAAGGCCGGAGCCACACTCCCCGAGGCAGCGGCGTGGGGTGGCACATATCGCCGTGGTTCGGCCGGGGTGGGGAGAATCCCATCCCGGGGGCGGGGCGAGCTCGGCCTCGCGGAGCGGGAAGGGGAGGGAGATCGAGCCCGGCGGGATGGCGGCGACGGAGAGCGCTGGCGGCCACGCCAATCGGCCGGAGAAGTCCGAGGGGAGCGGGACCGGCCCCGGCCCTCGCGGCGGGGAGGGGACCGGCGACGCTCCCGCAGCTCGCGCAGCTCCCTTCGGAGCTCCTCTTCGCGACGGACGCTGTCGGGGGAGGGCCGGGCGGGCTCCCGGTGGAGCTCGCCGGCCTTGCGTTTGTCGCGGGGAGCGGAGTCTGCCCACTCCCGAGGCATGTCGGGCGTCGGCGAGGACGGAGGAGGCGAGGCCTGGAGAGGAGGTGGAGTAGGGAGGGAGGAGGCAGGGAGGACAGCGCCCGAAGCGCCGGCCAGGGGGGAGGTGGCGGCGCGGGTGGCCGGAGATGGCAGGGGCGCGGGAGGGGTCGGGGTCGGGGCGAGTGTGGCGGCGGGGGTCGGGGGAGGGAGAGGAAAGCCGTAGGGGGGCCAGATCGAGGTTGTGGCCGCCACCCTGGGCCTAGGTCTAGAGACAGGCCGGCCCAGCCGGGGGGGAGAGGGGGGGAGCTGGGTGGGCCGAACCGAGGAAGGCCGGGGAAGGCCCAACAGCGAGCTAGAGGGGTCCATCGGCCGGGGTGGGCCAGGGCCCAGCAGCCCAACAGCCCGGGCGGGGCGGCCCAGCAGCCGCGAGGTGGCGGGGCGGGGGGGGGGGGGGGGCGAACCCTACCACCGCCGGCAGCGGGCGCCGCCGCCGTCGAAGGGCGGAGAGGGATGGGAGGAGGGGCCACCGCCGCCCGCACCGTCCTGCACCCGGAGACAAGAGCTCCCGAAGTGGGCGATGAACGGCCGGAACGGGGCGGCGCGGCGCGACCTGTGAGAAAAAGCCGAGGGGGAGGAACCCGCCGGCGATGGGGAGGAGGGCGGGGGGCTCGGCGGCCTGGCCGCCACCACCGGGCGGCGCCACGAGGAGCGGGCGGCGCCCCTCTCGGAGCGCCCAGCCACGCCCCAGGAGCGCTCGCTCCGGCGACGAGGGGCTCGGCCAGCCAAGGCCCCGGCTTGGGAGGGGGCGGAAAGGGGGGGACTCCGGGGAGCCGCAGGGGGGGAGAGGAGCGACCGCCGGCCAGGAGCCGAACCCCTCACGTGGGGGGCTGAGCTCCCGGGCCGGCAGGGAGGAGAAGGCTGTCTGCCGGGGCGGGGGAGCGCCGGGACCGGCGAGGCGGCGGGCGGAGGGAAAGGAGGATCCTCCGCGCAGTCGGCCCAGGAGAACCGCTCCGACGACGCGAAAGAGGCAGGGGAGGCCGGTGGCGCGGAGGCGGGAGGGGCCCTGGGGGCGGGGGAGGCGAGGCGGGGAGCCGCCGGCGAGGTGGCGGCGTCGAGCGCAGGAACGCCTGCTGGAGCGCCAGCCATCCGCTGATGACCTTTACAAATTGACTGGTTATCAACCGTACTTAGAATTCTCCCATGCAACCTCAGTTAACCCAGATAGCTGATAAGTACAAGTGTGAGTATTCAGCATGTGTACATTTTAGTGCACTATTACACTCATGGTGTACTTTTAGTACACGATTACACTATTAGATCTGTAAACAAGATATCTACGACTTCATAACACTACTTCTTTTCATGGTTTGTACTTTCTAGTACACTATTACACTCGTGGTCATTAATCACTTTCTATAGTAGTTAATTACTATCACCAAGCTGCAAAGAGATTTATCAAAAGAACTAATTCGCAGTATGTTTAATATTTTGATGGTCTAGTTTGTTTCTTTCCTCCTAGTTTGGTTAACCACCCTATGACTGTTGCGATATATAAACTCGAACTGCTTGCTCATGAAAAAATCATCGTCACATCAGTTTAGATATTTAATCACAATTGCAGCTTGCAACAGAAATTTAACTCTTTATTGAGACTAATATTGGAAAATATATACTCCCTCCGCCCAAAATAAATGTCTCAAGCTTGGTACAATTTTGTACTAAAGCTAGTACAAAGCTGAGACACTTATTTTGGGACGGAGGGAGTATATGATTGCAGTATCAATGTCATTATGAGAAAATGTGTCACCTTCTATATCTGCTCAAGCACAATAACATCCCCATCAATCTCGATGTCTCTGATGTGAGCTATCTTGACTCGGTCCTGCCCACCTTCTTGGCATCGTTGCTTAATTTTTGGGCATTGATTGATGTAAAGCTCCTTGAGCCCCCTGGGCAGACCTTCTTCTGGCAAGCTTTCAAGCTCACGACAGTTGGAGATATGTAGTGTTTCAAGTGAGGAGACTTTATGCAGACCAGGAGGCAAACACTGGAGGTCATCACAGCGTGATATATCTAAGAACTGAAGTGTGTGAGGTAAAAGCTCCAGTGGAAAGTTACTGATGTCAGGGTAGTCAGCAATTTGGTAGTCAGCAATTTGAAAATGCTTGAGACGAGGAAGGTATTGTAGGCCATCTAGAAGTACATGTGCTAACAGAGAGCAAGATACTAGACGGATTTCCTCAACTGAAGCGGGAAGCAAGCCTCGCTCCAGGGCTGTCCAAGGTACCAGGCAAGGGCACTCGTAGATGTGCAGGAACTGAAGTGATGTAAGTGGACGGAAACACTCTTCTGGTAGCGAAACAAGCTCTTCACAGTGGGCTACTGTTAGACTCTTGAGGGCTGTCAGATTATGTGAAAGCAAGCCTACACGCAGAGATGTTAGATTCGGGCAACCATTGATGTATAGAAATGTTAGAGAAGACGGACAAGCTTCTTTTTGAAGATCTGGAAGTGACTCAAGTCCAGCTTCATCTATCCTCAGTGTTGTAAGTGTTGGTGGAACAGGGGGTAACTTCTTCAGCTTTGGGCAATTGATGAGACCAAGTTCAGTTAATTGAGGGAACAACTGATCAGCATCATAAAAAATCCACTCTCCCAGCTTCGGCATATCTTCCAACAGAAGCTCTTCTAATGCTGGAAAACATTTTATTTGCCCAAGTCCTGTGAACTCGCGTCCAATTTGTGTCACCTCAGTTGCTCCTGCTATATTGAGATTTTTGAGGAAAGGAAGTTGGCCTAATGGCGGGAGAACTGTGCATCTGCAGTTGCAGATATGTGTGGTTTGCAGATTAGGAAGAAATGAAGTAGCAAGCCAGCTCGGGAACCTCGCCCCTGGAAAACCTTTAACCATCAATTCCTTGAGATCGATATGTGGTTGAAGGCCTTCCAGAACTTCGTCTTGTGGATCTGAAGGAGTAAGTTTGCAGTCCTCATCCCATATAAAGTGTAGAGCTCGAAGATGTTCTTTGGTTTTCAACTTCGCACAAATTGCATCTTGTTCATCAGCCACATTGTTGAGGCCACGAATGGTAAGTTTTCCTTGCAGCTGATCCATGTTTCTTAACTCTGTGATGTTGTGTCTGGGGCGTTTCAAGACAACAAATTCTTCTAATTCCTGTAGGCAGATCAAATTTCCAATTCCTGGTATCCTTGACAGTAGCCTTGTGCTTCCCTCTAAGTGGCGCAGATTAGTGAGCTTAGTGATGCCATGTGGCACTTCCCTTAGTGAGCTGCAGTTGTTCAGCTTCATAATTTGCAAGTTATAGAGCTTGACAATAGATGCTGGTAATGTTTTTATTTCAGTGCTGCTGAGATCTAGGAAGCGAAGTTGTTTCAGATTCCCTATAGACTCTGGTAATTCCTTAAGACCTCTTCCATGCATATCAAGAACTCTAAGGAATTGAAGTTTCATAAAGACACCATCAGGGAACCGAGACATCTTAGAATTGTATCCATGCATGAGAATTAGTGTTCTTAACTTCCTAAACCCATACAGTGGATCAAAATGCTTGGTCCCGGCACCGGTGCATGGAAATGAAAGATGACGGGTCTTTATGGCATTTTTGTATCTTGTCCCATCCTCAAATCGCTCGCAGTGTTCCATGGAAACTGATATAGCAAGGTCATGCATTGCATCATGCATCACATAGTTCTCCTTGTAGGGCTGGAAAAAAGACCTGCTTACTAGCTCATTAAAATCTGCATTACCAGAATCCTCCGGTATCTTCTTTCTAGATTGCCTGATGAAACCAAGTGCTAGCCAAATCTTAACCAACTTCTCTTTACTGAATATATAATCTTTTGGATACACGGAACAGAATGCAAAGCACTGCTTCAGATGTGGTGGTAAATGGTTGTAGCTTAGCCGCAGAGCTGGCAATATGTTATTTTTGTCTGCTGGTAGCTCCCATATATCACTTCTTAGTATCCCCTTCCACTCCTCTTCATCTGCTTTGCAGAAGAGGAGGCTCCCTAATGCTTTCGATGCGAGAGGCAATCCCTTTAGCTTCTTCACAATTTGCCTTCCTATCACCTCCAGCTGCGGGTATGTGCTGCAGTCACCATCCCTGAATGCATGGCTCTTGAATACGGACCAGCTGTCATCATCCGATAGTTGCTGTAACTTGTAGGGCTCTAGCCCTCCCATGATTCTGCCAACATTCTCATTGCGTGTTGTAACCACTATCTTGCTTCCAAGCCCTCCTGAAATTAGGGCTGCTCTGTAGCTGAGCCATTTATCATAGTCTTCATTCCAAACATCGTCCAAGACAAGCAAGTACCTCTTGCCCCGCAACACTCTAGAGAGTGTTTCCTGTAGCATATTCATGTTGGTGCTAGGAAAGGATTGGTCATAGGCAGCAGCCTCAAGAGTTTCTTGCGTTAGCTTTCTCCCGTCAAAACATTCAGACACATAGATCCAGATCCTCAACTCAAAGTGTTCTTTCACTCTGTCATCATTGTACACCATCTGCATAAGAGTTGTCTTACCAAGCCCCCCCATGCCAACAACTGGAATAACACAAACATTGCAGGAACTGTGCCCATTATCAGATAGCATGAGCCTCACCATTTCCTCTCTGTCTCCCTCCCTGCCAAACAGAGCTGAACTATCCACAAGAGAGCTTGACTGTGGCCTCTCCGGCGTCTCACGCCTGCTCATTTCACCCAACATCTGGAGCCCAATCGTGTTGCGTTCTCTTGCAATTTTATCCAACCTCTCCAATATCCCGCTAATCTTACGCTTTATCCTGTACTGGTACAGATTCCTATGCAGGAAGGAAGAAGGGGAACCGACACTTGCCTTGGTGGAGAGTTTCACCTTCCTCTTCTTCAGATACATAATCTTGGCTGTATACCTGTCGAGCAGATCATCCAGGTCGTATGCGACGTCCTTGAGCTTCGCTAGCCACCCCCGCACGGACGCGTCTGCCAGCTGCTTTGCCTCGGCGTCGTCGAGGAAGGCCTGTAGCTGAGAGAGAATCTGGGAGAGGCTCTCCAGCTTGCTATGGATGCCCCTGCAAGATTTGAAGTGGTCGAGAAGTGCTTCAGACAATTTCTGGAACAGGGTTTGCATGAAGGCTCCTAAGATTGCCTCTGCTGCCATGGGAGCTTTGTTTCCTTGTTTTTCAGTTGTTTGACTGTGTGAGAAGGCAGAAGGGGAAGAAAGGCTGAAAGGAGTAGACACTGGTGAGGACTGAGGACCATGTGCTTTTGGGGACGTGTTGACTTGTTCACCCGATGGTGCTTGGCCATTTCCATGCATTTTCCTTATCCTGGGCATCAGTAGCAACTAGCAAGTGATGAATTCTCTTCCATGTGAAACCAAGCCAGAAAGGTCTTCTGAAAATTTCAGTTTGAACTTTGCAAGCGTGTCTCTCTGGTTAACTATGCCTAGTCATGTTAGGTGAAGGTTCTGCTTATGGTCGTGCAGTACAGTTCATGAGACTCATCTTCAACACAAACGATTAAATAAGCAGGAGAAGAACCATCCCCTGGCTTGGAGATATTTAACTGCTCCTTTGGACAGAGAGCCTTTGGTGGTGGATGGTGGATGGTGTATGCTGTACCTAACTTTTGGCTTTCACACCTCACTATCTGCGAGTGACAGGACCTAATCATTGAGGTTCCTTTCAAAGTGACACTGAACAAAAATGAAAAACAAGTGAGCAGTTCTATAATTCTAAGGGCCTCTTTGGTTTGCGAAATTTCAAAAATGCAACACAAGAATGGAAAATACAGAAATTTGGTGTCATGGCATGTTAAATAAATCCTATATGAACTGAAAACACGGGAATATGTAATAAAAATTATTTGGCTGCGCCATAGGAAAAGCAGGATCTTTTTCTAAATGTTTAGGTACGTTCCACAGTTGTCAATTTATACAAATATAATGGGAACCAAACATATATAGCCTTATTTATGCCTTGTGCAAAGATGTGTTCCTTCAATATCTTAGTTGTAGATCCGATTTGTTTAACGAAATGACTGCCATGGATATACATAAAACTTTTCATGGGGATGCTGCTGTTGTTTTACTTTTGGCACTTTCTGTGAAAAAATAAACATTCTGCTGATCAATGTTTTTTTTTTTGAGGGAAATCAATGTTTCCTCTAGGCTTCAGGATATGATGCCTGGAGGTGTTAGGGTGTGCTTGGTTCAAGCCCAAGTTTACGTCATCAAAACTTGGCTTGCCCAAGATACGATTCACTATACCAGAACTTTGTTGTTTGATTTAGCTGAAACTTGGCTTAAATATTTTTCATATATAAATATCAGAGTTGAAGACTATTTGGTATTTCCAAGATATGATCACTATACTAGTAATTTTCTTGTTTGATTCAGGTGAATTTCTGCCTTTATTGGAACTCTGAAGATAGTAACCACCTTTGGTGCTCCATTCTGAAGAATGTGATGTCTGTGAAGCTACCAAGGAAGGGGAGATTGCTGGAGGCCTGGAGTGTATGCAAAGCAAAACACACTCCATGAGCTGAGCTGACAAAGAAAGATCTCTTGCAGTTATTTGATGAAGTGATGACTGGTTTCTGCTTGGCCTAAGGTGGGGATCAAGTGTGCTTTGGGGTCACTCCTGACTTGGCAACATCAGGGATGATCATCGGCATGTTTGGAATCTTCTTGACAGATCCACGGTTCTGCAGATGACAAGAAGAGCTGCTATTACGGCGTTTTTTGAGGTTACGCCAAGGTATAGCAATACTACTAGAAGAAGGATCTTGTCTGGCACCTTTTCGGATCAAGGCGGCCGCGCGGAGGCGACTGAGAAAGTTCTTCAACGGATGCAGCAGGTTCAGTGTCCACGTCTCCAGGCATTTTGCTGCCCCCCAGTATGCAGCGTTTGTTGTTATCTTCATGCTGCTGATTGACTGATTTTATGAGATACGCAGAAGCGCCATGATCCCATCTTACTTGCTGCCCTATGATTTTGCTGGCTTAGCTGAGCTTGCAGCACGCAGCATCTCCTGTGCTGCATGTGTCCTGTCTGCCCACTGGCCACTTCGATGGATGCTCCCTGATAAATACTCCCTCTGTAAAGAAATACTACCTCCGTCCCATAATGTAAGAACGTTTTTATACTACATTAGTGTAAAAAACGTTCTTGTATTATGCGACGGAGGGAGTATAAGATCTAAATACTCCTATATTTCTTTACAGAGGGAGTACTCTATTATTTTCACTAGTGAACTTGGTCTAAAGCACATGCAGGACTTTGTTCCAGCCAGAGTCTGAGAGAATCAATCCACAGAATCATCGGCTCTCTTATGGCACACCGTGAAAATGACCCGGATGAATTTGCCATTGGTGCCTGAGCTATGCAAGTCAACAGCCCGTGGAGTGAAGGAGATTATCCGGATACATTGGGGCCGCACCAGCCAATCCGGAGCTTTTCTGTTAGACAAGATACGCTCCTCTGTCAAAGAGGGAGAAGGCGTGAAACAAACCAACAAACTAGCACCACTACTACTCTGCTGCGATTTGCGACAAGCGAATCGCGGCTAGCAGGAGTTGGAAAGTGGCGGCCCGAGCCATGGCGACGCCCTGCCGCATCCGCCGCCTGCTCGTCCTGCTCGCCGCCGTCGCCGTCGCGGCGTCTCACCCGGCACACGAGGTGGGCGCCCCGCGTCGTCTCATGTTTGTTTCTAGTTTGATTGCCTTTGGTTGGTTTTCTTCTTACGCGGTTGGATTTTGGGTGCGCGCGTGAAGTTCTGCGCGGCCGCGGGAGGAGGAGGAGGAGGCGCCGGCGGCTGCGGAGGAGGAGGGGACGGCACGAGGATCCTGATCAAGGGCGGGACGATGGTGAACGCGCACCGGGCGGAGGAGGCCGACGTCTACATCGAGGACGGCGTCGTCGTCGCCGTCCGGCCGAACATCCCGGTGAGTTCTCGCTCTGCGTCTGGGAGATTCGTTCTTTCAGAATCTTGGGATCCACTCTGAGACCAAGGAGCCACTCTGCTGCGCACACCTGTACGAGTACGATACCAGTTTGGGTGCTTTGGGACTGCTGCCGCTGCTTATTTAGGGCGAACTGACACTGCTAGCTTCGCCACAAAAATCTCACGGTAAACTTGAAAAGTACCGACGGGAATCTGCAGGGACAGTAACGGTAGATTTAGACTGTTGACCTTATTTTTCTTTCTTTTTTGCTAGATTTCCTTTGGCTGGAAGTGAAATGTTCTGAGGAAATCATGTCCTCCCTTTGCTGTCCAACCTTACCAATTAATTCTCTTATGTTCTCATATCATATCACTTGTAGGTTGGTGACGATAATGTCAAAGTGATCGATGCAACCGGAAAATATGTCATGCCAGGTGATTTCTTGCAATAGTTCTGAATACTGATAATTCAGTCGTTGCTGGTTTATCATCGGTTCATCAGGCTTCTGGTGAATATCACAGGTGGAATTGACCCGCACACCCACCTGGAGATGGAGTTCATGGGAACTGTAACCATAGATGACTTCTATAGTGGTCATGCAGCAGCCCTGGCTGGTGGGACGACAATGCACATTGACTTTGTCATTCCAGTGAATGGAAACTTGACTGCAGGCTTGGAATCCTACAAACACAAAGCAGAAAAATCTGCTATGGATTATGGATTTCACATGGCCATTACCAAGTGGAATGATGAGGTTTCAAGGGAAATGGAAGTGATGGTCAAGGAACATGGTGGGTGCATACTCTCTTCTGCATTCTTGGATTATTCTGTTACATATTGTTACATGACGAAGATCCTCTGTGCCAAATTTTCAGGGATCAATTCTTTCAAGTTCTTCATGGCATATAAAGGTTCATTGATGGTGACGGACGACCTCCTCCTTCAAGGCTTACAGAAATGCAAGTCTCTTGGTGCACTGGCTATGGTTCATGCAGAGAACGGGGATGCTGTTGCTGAGGGACAGCAGCGGATGATTGATCTTGGGATAACTGGTCCAGAAGGGCATGCTCTCTCAAGACCTCCAGTTGTAATTCCTTTGTCTTGACGGGTTCATGTTTTTTTTTTTGACAAAATTCAAGTCCCTTGATGAGATAGCTTTAACATGAAATTTGTGCTTTCCTCTCACAGGAAGGTAGTGATGAGTCAATTAAGTTTCTCTTCTTTTCTGCAGTTGGAAGGCGAAGCAACTTCACGGGCAATTCGATTAGCAAAATTCGTCAATACACCGTTGTATGTTGTTCACGTGATGAGCACTGATGCAATGGAGGAGATTGCCAAGGCTAAAAGAGAAGGTATGGTGCCTGGTCATTTAGTTCAAATTTCAAACTAGTTCCTCATGCATGCAAACAGCCAGAGTTTTTTTATGAACATTTAATTTCATAAACATTGGCTGGTTTCGGTTTTATACCAACACACACAAAATTCAGGACTGGGTGCTCCCAAAATAACTTATTGCTTTTTTGAGGAACCAAAATAACTTGTTGGGGCTTCAGAACTGGGTAGTCCCATGGGATTCATCATACCCCCAAACCTGAGTTGATTTAAATTTTCAGTGTGTGTCAAATTGTAAGTTGATGCAAACTCGAACTTTGCAGGCCAGAGAGTCATTGGTGAACCTGTGGTATCTGGGCTAGTCCTTGATGATTCTTGGCTTTGGGATCCTGACTTCGCAACTGCTTCAAAGTAAACACAACACATACAATCAGTATATGTTTATGTAGTGGTTCCTCTTATTTCATATCATGCTTCTAGGTATGTGATGAGTCCTCCAATCCGGGAAGCGGGGCATAATAAAGCGCTTCAAGCTGCTCTTTCATCAGGGATATTACAGGTGACACGCTTGAATCTAGAATCCCACCTTAATTTCCTAAAGCTTAAAGTTGCAGAGTCCTTAAAGTAAAGCGCTTCAAGCTGGTGTTTAGCTTATACAGTTGAAGATTATTTGTGGGGCTATAAATAATAATGGAATATTATTTGCTAACATATTGTTTGTACATTGTCTAGTATGGAGACAGAAACATCCCTTGAATAAGCACATAACTGTTCTTTGTTCCTGTGCAGCTTGTGGGAACTGATCATTGCACCTTCAATTCCACTCAGAAAGCTTTCGGTTCTGATGATTTCAGGAAGATTCCCAATGGCGTAAATGGTAAGCCATAGGGCTTGAACAAAGGAAACTGTGTTGTGTCATTGCAAATGGAAGCTGGCTAAGGCATCTCTCTTTTCATTACTTGATCCCAGGTATTGAAGAAAGGATGCATATAATTTGGGATAGCATGGTGGTAAGTTTTGATTTCAAATGTTGTTTTCCGTGATGGGTACTAAGTTGGTTCCATTGCCGGTATTTCTGTTTTCTGACTTCATTCAGTATATGTACAGGAGACCGGCAAGATCACAGTCACCGATTATGTGAGAGTGACAAGCACAGAATGGTAGTGCAGAAATTCTATAGCTACATCAAAACAAAATCAGAAAAACAAAACAAGAAGCAAACAGTTTTAAAGTATAATGATGCACACTACTCTCTAATCTTTTCAGTGCCAAGATCTTCAACATATACCCGCGAAAAGGAGCAATCCTCGAGGGATCTGATGCAGACATCATCGTCCTGAACCCCAAGAGGAGCTTCGCAATGGGCACGCGCACACACCATACGAGGTCCGACACGAACGTGTACGAGGGCAGGAAAGGAAAGGTTGGCTCTTCGCAGCTCACAACTGTTAATATGCCATAACAATCCAGATCCAGCCTGTGATCGTTTCTGTCTGATTGGTGTAGGGAATGGTAGAGGTGACCATCTCAAGAGGGCGAGTGGTGTGGGAGGATGGCAATCTGAACGCCGTGCCCGGTGCAGGAAGATACGTCAGGACACCGCCTTTCGGATACCTCTTCGACGGCCTTGACAAGTCGGACGCCGTCTACAGGGCTTCCCTCCGAGCACCTGTACAGCGTGGTGAGGCTGCTGCTGCTGCTGCTTAACTGCGTGTTCCACGGCTGGTCTCATTGCCCCACTGACGGTACCACTATCCCATCTGGTTCAAGGACAAATTGCACCTAAAGGTGAACGCCGTCTGCTCCATGTGTAGCTTCCTTGTACATACAAATCTGCCTCGTTTATATCCAGATTCGGACATAGGTGAAATTGTAAAGTTAATTATGCATACAAGGCACTTCATTTATTTTCTTGCGAATATAAAAATCACATTTCTGATTGGGGAAATTGCAAATTTGCTCAAGCTTTGCCAAATCATGATGTCAAATAAGCTTTGGGAGTTTCGCCATATCACGCTGATACCTTGAATGGTCAAATTTTCTACCATAATAAGCATGATGCATGCCCACTAAAAGGGGAATGAGGAGGATCACACTTCTTTTTAAACATGTTCAGATCCATGAAGCCCAGGCTACCGTGGCCTGAAGGGCTTCCTGATGGTGTAAGGGTACTCCTGGACGGCATTCATGCTGGTCCACTGTGAGTGGAATATACTGTTCCATTTCAAAAAAAAATGATCCATTAAGTAACTTGGCATTTCTTCGAAAGAACAGAACCGATGTCGAGATGTTTATGAATCTGAACATGTAACCTCATCAGGCTGTATGGTTTATTTAGGCGATTGTACACCACAAGTCCACAAGCACATCACATCATCAGATCTCAAGCTATTCTGCAAGTATGTACATCCCCAATGTTTTCAAAAATGGTACGAACTTGTTCGATAGTTGATAATCTGATGTCATCTACAGGCAGCAATATCCACTGAACATTTGCTGTAAACATTCATCACATGATTCTGATCCAAACTTCTCGCCAATACAAGAACATTGTGAAGAATCTAGGGAGTAGGGAATACCTGAATTCCTATGGGGCTGGCTAATGCAACACTCGAGATGCAGTACCTAATATTATTATGCTATTTATGAATCGATTCAATTTATTCCCGTGGACGGGCAAGCCAAAGTGAACTCAAAGCGCGTAGCCGAGAGAAGTAGTCGCTTATTGCAAGCAGAGCTCGTGCAGACTGGCGAGTGGTTAATATGCGTTGCATCTGCTGAAGGGTTTGTAGCCGCAGATTATCAGCCTGCAGATAAAACATTGTTGAACAATTCATCACCAGTTGAATACAAATTTAATATTTCTTTTTCTATGTTTTCTTGCTTTCCCCCCTTATTCCATGATGCATCAGTTCAAGTGAAAATGTGCAGCTGAAAGCTCAGTAACATTTGGAAGCTCCTAAATTTATTCTCCAGAATTAAAAAAATGCAAAAAAAAATGGAGCGTGCTATGAAGGAATCGCATGTTTTAGTAATGAAGTGGAAAAGGGGCAATTCGAGCTAAGAACTCGATCTGAGTAGTGAGAACACGCAACCCCGCACCACCCTAGGCTCAGATTCTATTCTCCAAAATAAGGACCAGGGCATATCACAATATTCTAACTCCCCAAATAGTCTGCCCAAAACACCTCAGGCAATATGGCAACAACTTAAGCAGAGGAAAGAGCGACTGCACGGTTTGTGTAGGTTACCTGTCGGAGGAAGTTTTCTAGGGTGCCAAGTTTCCCCATGGCCATTGCCATCTGCCCCATGTAGCTTGCAACATTACCGGAAGATCCTGCAGGGCCCAGGGATCCAGATGACAGGGTTTCTGCAAGCGACTGTTGTAGTGCCTCCATACCTTGAGAAAGAGCATCCTCAGCTTGTTGAGAAGATTGTTGGAGGTTGCATATGCCAGTAAGCTGCTGCTCAGTAAGAGGTTCTAGTTGACCTGCCAGTAACTGCAACAGAAATATTGGTATTAAAGTATAGACGGACATGGTAACTACATATTGAACACAAGTTAATCATCTTGACATGCTCATAAGGGCTGCGGAAAGAAAACTACTCACTAAGTTGGGCCCTGGATCAGGAATTTAATTGTGTCTGTAACATAAATCATATCACACTGGTACCTTAAGGAGCTCGGATGATCTGAAGCCACCTAACCACATGAAGCACCTCTCAGCAGGGGTCTTCCACATTCCCGACAGCACATGGAAAACATCTGCTTTGGCTGCTACACCCTTGAGCCTGAAAAATTCATCATACTGTGCCATGATGCTATCAACAATTTTCCGAAGATCATCATCACCAGCATGTGCATTGGCTGCAGCCCTCAACTCATTTATATGCTTGTTATGTTCCTCCAACCATCGTGCATACTCCATGTCAAATGCCACAGCTCCTACAAATTATAGAACATTAACATAAAAGGCACTGACAGAATAATGGCACAAAAATCGAGCTTCACCAAAGGCCAAGGATAATGTATGTAACCTAGTAATCTTTACAAGATACAATACTTGTTACTGTTACTGTGTAAGATATAACAACTAACAAGTACTAGGCATCAGCGGAAGTATCTATATGTTGAAAGCCCGAATACGGGTGCAGAAAAAGAATGGTACTACTCGCCAACAAATCAGTTGATAATTGCATCTTGTGGTTGTATCTAGCTTATTTTATCTACCACATTCTAAGGAGCACTCAGGTAAAGGGCAAACAAAAGCCCCATAACAAAATACAGTACACAGTATAGTACTGCTGATACCAATCTAATAATTAGAGAATATTACCATTTCCACCCGCTGACTGAGACTGATCCCCTGAAGATGAAATAAATATGCCCTGGAGAAGTATACATCAGTCAAACAAAAGGGATGGATGTTTAACGGCTTAACACAAGAAATTTCCGATGAATCTTGTATGGAAATGTAGAGCATATACCTGTTGACGAGCACGCTGAAGCTCTTGCTCTAGTTGAGTAAGTTTCAATCTACTACTCTCCAGGTTTTGGATATATGCCTGACAAAGCCAAATGGTGAAATAGGCAGGGTTAAGATGATAACAATAAAGTTTGCCAACCAAATCTACCACTGAAGCAAAATCATGTATTAGGCTCACAAAGATTGCCTAGCACAAATCCATGCTACAGTAGTACTAAAGCTTCAGGATGAAATGATACCTCATACACTTTTTAAACGATCTACCATGCTACCACAGTATGTGAGCACATTACAAATGGAATCTGATATGAGTGAACATTTTAAGAATATACAGGCTCACCTTCTTTCTTAAACGGCTTTTCCTAGCAGCTTCACGGTTTTGGGCAAGACGGCGAAGTGACTGTTGGCAACGAAACTTATCTTTAAACAATGGATATCATGTGATCAAAGCATCAGATATGTAGTGGCAACTGTACCTTATGATCTAATTTGTCCCTCGATTTGTCACTAGAATCAGAAGCCGTGGGGGCAGCAAGCTGTCCTTGTTCAAACTGTTAAGCAGATAATCATTAAACCAATATGCTTCGGTATAAGCTGATCACTCATACTAAAACAATAAGCATAAAGAGAACTGAGGGGAAAAAAACTACCGCAACAGTATTTTTCAGCAATTGTGTTAATAAGAATTAAATTCAATGAGTTATAGGCAACTAGGCTGTTATGTGGGAAGATAATGGTGCTACTACTTGAAATAGCATTAAGATATGACACCATCCTGGATACAACATAGGACCATTTTCCTCTGTCGAATACATATTATTAAGAAGCATGGCGAAATGACGCAAATGTCCAAACAGACTCAAACAAAAGGATAGGAAACTGAAAACAGGAACAAGGTATCTAACTGGCACTACCAAAGGACCTTAACACTAACAAATCATTCAAGATCTCAAGCCATGTGTACACGTGCATAATACTGATATTTCAAAGATCTTTTAGGGAATTCAAACAGCTCTTTAATTGCAAGGAAAGAAACATTTTGGAAACAAAATTTTGATCTCCAAAACCTGAGAGTATGAAAAGTTCAATATCGAGTGCGCAATCACAATGAGACAGTCTGACAAAAAATTGAGCTGAGAATAGTAGGTACCATTTGGTTGCGCTCATCAATGTCTATATCCGGATCCGTTGATGTATCAGTCCTAGGACTTGTATCAGCCATACTTGACTCTCCCCAGTTATCATTGTTATGAGTTCTTAAAGCTACTAGATTTGGTTGCGCTCCCTTTTGCTGTAGTAGTGCCTGAGGATCAACTGCTGTTACTGCTGCTGCTGCCGCCGCCGTAGTAGCTAGATCAGTCGGAGAAATGGACTGCAATTTGGGGTGCAAAAACTGCATCAATTCCTCATGTAGATGGAATAACACTTAATAATTGGGGCTCTGACTTGTCACTGGTACCTTTCCGTAATTTCCAAACTGAAGGGGTTCACTGGTATATGCATGTGTATTTGGCTTCAGATTGAATAAATTATCTGAACATCAGCAAACAAAGGAGAAACCAGTAAGCTTTAGTAATCATGAACCTCGACGGTGCTACTCACTGAAATCTATATGGAGTTGTAATTTTTTTTACAAGCAGAAAAGTGTACAGGATCCGTAGTTAAAATCACTGGAGGCAAGTTTCTAGCGCAATTGATTGAGAAAAGAGTGACATACTTGTACTGAAATTAGCAAGATCTTCTATTCTGAATCCAGCAGAGTGCGCGAGTGCCCCGAAATCAGCAACTCGAGAAGGCTGCATGATGTTCACATCTGTTGGGCTGCAAGCAATTTTCACCACAGTTAAACAAAGCTCAGAAAATCCTTCCCTCAAAAAAAAAAGCTCAGAAAATCCTTCCCTCAAAAAAAAAAGCTCAGAAAATAGTTTGAGCCTGCAACAAAGCTCCTCCTTTTCTTATTCTAGTCTTGCATATCACATTCTACATCCTATGCCCATCCCATACTGTCCATTCAGTAATTGCTATGATGCATTCTATATGTTTCTTTTTTCCTTTGGAAGAATCACCCTGCCATTCATTCAATTGCATCGGTCGCAGACTTATGTATCTGCACCAACCATCAAGAGGGACCGCTCGGACGTGTGATAAATATATTTGGCTCTGGTCCACAAACGCATAGCACAGTTTCTTCAAAAAAACAAAAATCTGAAGATCATGACAGACCCCCACCCCACCCCACCCCCTACACGCACAATGTATTACACTCCTACTAACACGTAAGTAGTAGTACTTTGTTCAAATTATTACTCCATGAGTTTAACCCCAAACGTGCATGCCCAACCAGCATGTGTTCTGCCTTTTTCTGAAGATCTGGACCTACCAGAGCACCACTGATTCCCAGAGATCAGTGATGAGCCCCCTGGAGAGTTAATGATGCACGCCCAAACGAATCAATGATACCTCCCCAGGCAGCAGCAGCAGCAGCGAGAGAGCGAGGCCTCGCGGCAATCATTGCTCCTTCTTCTCCCTCCCGAGGCACACGAACAGCAGCAACCAAATCCCTGTTACTACTACTACTAGTGCTAGCAAAGCTGCTCCGCCCCTCTAATCATCACGGCACTCGAGCTAAAGGTCGCCGCACTTGACACTCCACATCGACAAGAGCTAATCAGAGGGGGAAAGCGGCCCGCTTTTCCTTCCCGTCCGGGAAAGGAGGAGCAATCAGCGGCGCCCCGGCGCCATGATCAATTAAGTAATCGGCAATCAGGGCTCGTAATCGCACGGTGGAGCGCAGGAAAGCGAGTGAGACAACACGGAGACGGAGCATGCAGAAATGAGCGAGCGAGCAAATGGGACAAGGAAGAACTGGAGATGGGGTTGGTCGCGGGTGGCAGCGCGGGGACTTACATGGTGTGCTGAGGAGCCCCGAAGCCCGGCATCGGCCCGCGCGGGTCGCCGGCCGCCGCCGCCGGCCCTCCTCCTCCTCCTCGCCTACTCTCCATCCGCCACCATCAACCGCCGTGCACCCCCGGTGCTGCTGCCTGGCGCATCACCCCGCCTCACCAACCTGCGGAAGAGGAAGAAGCAAGGGGTTCTTTCTCCGACGCCGCCGCTGTCACCAACAGAAGCGAATCAAGAACGGGCAGAGGAAGAAGAACAAGCTTGCTAGGATCTCTGAATGTCCTGACACTCTGATCAGTTTGCTGAGCAAGTAGTGGAAGTAACCTGACGGGACGGGGCTGCGAGGTGGTGGCGGTGGCCTCGTGTGGGTGAAGCCGTGAAGGGGGAGGAGGGAATGAGAGGAGGAACGGTGGAAGCTGGGAGAGTCCTCCACCGGCGACAGTGGCACAAGGGAGGGAGGGAGGGGGGAGAGCTTAGCTTAGCGATGCAGCGCCTCGAATTCCGGCCATTATTTTTATGATGGCTCCTTGGTTTTGCGAGTCCCGCTGGAGGAGTGACGTTTGGACCATAGCAATCTCTAGGCGGGAGTCATCCTCTGCCTCTGCACCACAGTGGGCTACTGTGAGGCAGTCAAGCCTCATCACTCACTATGCCTGCCTGCCTGCTTAAGAATTTCCAAATGTATGTAAAATTTGCATGGCCGCTTCAGGACAACTATTTGAGATACTGTTGAATCATTTGAGGATGATGAGAGGTGAAAAAGAAGGTGGTTTTATCCTGCAAAAAAAAGGCGTTTTTACCTCTTTTTTTTGAAATACTCCCTCTGTCAGTCCGTTCTGGACCGGGTCCTAATTTCCCCGGAATGGGACCTCCGTTGTTCCCTCGCCTCCCTCCGAGCTATCACTAGAATTGGCTCAGACCACGTCCCCCTTCTTCTTTCCTCTGCCGACGAGCGCCCCCCGATACCCCCACGATTCCGGTTTGAGACTTTCTGGCTGTCCCAGACCGGCTTCGTGGAGGCGGTTCGTGCTCGTTGGGTTGAGGCCCGCGGTCACCCTCACCCTCGTCCCCCCTCGGCCATTGATTCCTGGCATTTTTGTGCCAAGCGGGGCCGACAATTTATGAAGGGTTGGGGTGCCAACCTGGGGCGTGACCTTCGCGAGCGCAAGAAGACCCTGCTGTCCGCCATCCAGGCCCTCGACCTGCGCGCTGATGCGGTGGGCCTCTCGCCTGAGGATTGGCTCTCTAGGTACGACTTGGAGGACCAGCTCTCGGTCATTTACACCGACGAGGAGGCCTACTGGCGCTTGCGCGGCGCCCAGAAATGGGTTCTGAAAGGTGACGCGAACACGGCCTACTTCCAGGCATTGCGAATGGTCGGCGTAGACGCAATACCATTCCCCTTCCTTTGGGATGGGGGTTCTCTGCTGCAGTCCCCCCGGGACATCAGGGCTCATGTCGATGGATTCTATAGGACCCTTTTCTCTGCCTCCCCTCGAGGAGGCTTATCTTTGGCCCTCGACTGCTGGTCCGGCCGCCAGCTTGTCTCCGCTGAGGAGAACGCGGCCCTTACGGCCCCCTTCTCCGAGGACGAGGTTTGGGATGCCATCCGCGGCATGAACCCCACCTCGGCCCCGGGCCCGGATGGCCTCCCGGTGAAATTCTTCCAGTCTTTCTGGAATGTGATCAAACCGGAGATCATGGCCATTTTCGAAGAGTTCTATGTTGGGTCTATCGACCTCGGGCGCCTCAACTATGGGATCATCTCGCTCATCCCGAAGGTCCCGGGCGCCTCCGACATCCGTCAGTTTCGTCCAATCACGGCCATCAACGTGATTTTTCGGATTCTGGCTAAAGGGTACGCCAATAGGGTGACCCTCCTTGCTGACCAGATTACCCACCCCAACCAGTCCACCTTCATTCAAGGGCGATACATTCTGGATGGGGTGCTAGTCCTTCACGAAGTTCTCCATGAGGTGCGCGCTAAACACCTTAAGGCGGTCTTCTTGAAGATTGATTTCCATAAGGCCTACGACACGGTTAGTTGTCCCTTCCTTCGGGAAGTATTGCTCCGTAAGGGCTTCGACGACCGTTGGATCTCCAGGGTAATGCAGATGGTGTCTTGCGGTTGCACTGCCGTGAACATCAATGGGGAGATCGGCCCTTACTTCCCCACCTTCTGTGAGGTAAGGCAAGGTGATCCCTTCTCCCCCTTCTTGTTCAATATGGTGGTGGACGTGCTTGCCGCCATTCTAGATAAGGCTAAGGCTGCTGGCCATATTCAGGGAATCACTCCCCACCTGGCTGGCGGCTCCGGGATCTCCCTCCTCCAGTATGCCGACGACACCATTATCATGGTCAAAGGCTCGGAGTTGGATATCGCCAACCTTAAGTTCCTCCTCCTCTGCTTCCAACAAATGTCTAGCCTTAAGATAAACTTCGACAAGAGTGATGTGATGGTGATGGGCTACTCTCGGGCCGAGTCGCTTGCCATTGCCAACCGGCTTAACTGCCGCCTCGGCGCCTTTCCCACAACTTACTTGGGAATGCCCATTAGTGACTCCCGGCTAACCGTCGCGGACCTGCGCCCGACCGTGACCAAGCTCCAAACGCGCATCGAACCTTGGCAGGGTAGATGGTTGTCAAAGGCGGCTCAGACCATTCTCATTAACTCATCCCTCTCCAGCCGCCTCCTGTTCCTCATGAGCTTCTACAGCCTCCACGAGACCCTGCACCATGAGATTGCCAAAATTCAGTCCCGCTTTTACTGGGCCGACGACAACAATAAGCAGAAATACCATATGGTTAGCTGGTCTGACATCTGCAAGCCTAGGGATCAAGGAAGCCTCGGGATCATGTGCTCCAAATGCATGAATATCGCCCTCCTATCACGTTAGCTCTGGCGGATCTCGCAGGACCAGGGGGGTCTCTGGCTTGACATCATTCGGAGCAAATATCTGCGAGGCCAACCGCTCGCCTTTTGTCAGAGATCTGGTGGCTCTCAGTTCTGGCAGTCGGTCGTCTAGCTGCTCCCGGTCCTTCGCATCGGGACATCCATCTCGGTGGGCTCCGGATCGGCGACGTTGTTCTGGTTTGACAGATGGGCTGGAGACTCCCCCTTCACCGCGCGCTTCCCCGACCTCTTCTCCATCGCAGTAGAACCCTTGATCTCTGTTGAGAGGGCCCTTATTGACCTAGGGCGCCTTGCTTTTTGGAGGCCCTTTGGCCCCCCGGAATCCGCCGCCTGGCGCGAGTTGCTGGACTGCGTTGCTCTTCACGAGCCTGTAGTGGATAGTAGCCTTGACCGGGTGAGATGGCGTCTCAAACCTTCGGGACAATTCTCCACCAAGTCTCTGTACCAGGCCATCGCTCCCTCCTCTGCCCCTCCCCCCTTGTGACAGTGTGGTCCATCTGTCTGCCCCTGAAAATCTGGATCTTCATGTGGCAGTGGATTCGTGGTCGACTCCCGACTGGCGTTGAGGTCCACAAGCGCAATGGCCCAGGCTCCGGCCTCTGCCCACTTTGCGGCGTCCCCGAGGACTCGAATCACATCTTCTTCTCCTGCGTATCCGCGCAATTCGTGCGGAGTTGCTTCCGTGACGTGGTGGGTGGAAATTGGTGTCACACCAACTTCCCTGACCTATATGACGAGCTCCAGTCCTCCTCCTTGTCTTCTCGCCACATTAGGTGGCTTGAGATTGGTGTCCTCGCTTGGACCCTCTGGACGATCCGCAATAAGCTTGTGATCCAGCGCGTTCCTCTTCGATGGGCTACTGACGTTATCTTCAAACTGTCTGGTTTCTTGTAGCTTTGGCGGCCGCTTAGTTGCCCCCAGGACCGTGACGCCATCTCAGCCTTCATCGCCGAACTTCGCACGATGGCTGTCCGCCTGTCTCCGCCGCCCCCACCGCCCCCGCCGCCACCGCCGGAACCCGACTAGCCGGCTGTTGGGCTCCCCGGCTCTTTTCTTTTAGTTTTGTTTGGGCTTGTTGAGCTGTGCCCTCAGCAGAACCTTCTTCTTGTTTGTGAGACTTGGGTGCGTGTGAACTAGTCCTTGTTTGTGTGCTCTGTGGCGGTTTGCTTTATTTATAAAGCGGAGCGAAAGCCTTTTTCGGTAAATACTCCCTCTGTTTTATATGCAAGTCCTCAGGGCTGACATACTATTGAAGAATATATGAAGATAATGATAGGTAAAAAGAAGGCAGGTTTAACCAAAAGTTTGAAATGCTCCATCTATCTTTTCTTTTCTTTTTTGCGAGAAGGCAGGTTTAACCAAAAGTTTGAACTGCTCCTTCTATTTCAAAATACCAAGTGTATTAGTTTGTTACACAAGCTGTTGATACAAATCATAACAGTAAACAAGTACATACCTTAAATATGAAACTGATAACATCAATTTTATGCCTCATGTTACTAGAGTAATATTTGGTCAAACGTTTGTCCTAATGAATCTAAATACCTAAGTATTTTGAAACGGAGGGAGTATGTATACACCGCAAAGGCATGAACCATCACCAACTTGGCATCATAAATATGGGTGTGAGTGGTCCTCCAATACACACATACTTCATTAACATATCTACCTTGATCACAACCTCTCTAGGACAACCAACAACTTTTAGCTTCCAGATTGATTAATTTCGAATGGTAGAGATGCAAACATTTAGCTGACCATCCAACTTCTAATTCAGATAAAATCACCATTTTAACTCAAAATATATTGCACTCTCTCTGTCCCATATTAGTTGCCGCTGAAATGGATCTATCTAGACATATGTTAATGTTAAATACATCCGTTTGAGTGACAACTAATATGAGACGAAGGGAGCACTTGGTAAAACGGGTGGCAGCATGTTTATTCCTTCTATATATATATATATATAACTTTTAGAAGAACAATTATCCACGACAAAAAAACACTAACTGCAACATAAGTTATGTTTGCTTCTAACATTAGGTTTCGACAAAATGCAACCATGAGCGGGATGAAGCGGTGTAGGTCTAGAATTATGATAAAAAGTACTATGTCCGCTAAGACGGTGCTTAGTGCTTAACTAGGGTTGATGAAACTATACGCACAAACTTGGCAAACAAGTGCTCCACTCATTAGTTACTTGCCAAATACTCCCTCGGTCTCGAAATAAGTGTCTTGTCCTTAGTACAACTTTGTACTAAAGTTAGTACAAAGTTGAGACACTTATTTTGGGACGGAGGGAGTATATAATAGACGGTTTCATTTTTCAATCCTCATACTCTCGGTTGAGTTCACATTTCAATCTTCAACTCTCACTCTCATTCTAGAATTCTAAATTTTTGAACGCCTAACTCTCAGTTGGTGTTGGTCCCATAATCGGAGTTAACCATTTTATCTATGATATGTATATGATGTGGCCTCCACAAGTGTTTTACTAATACAACAAACTAAAATACAATTTCACATTATCCTACTTAAGAAAAGAAAATATTCCATGTTTCGCTCCTTCCTTCACCTGACCTCCTTGCATACGTCATCCCCTGTCCATTTTGATTATTTACTCTCATCTCTGGTTTTTTCATTGGTTTTCCCTAAAAGTCACCTCAATTGTCCCACATCTCAGTGGTTTATCCAAAAAAATCATGTTCTTTGGTAAGCCAATAAGTGATGTTTCAGTCAATTACTAAAGTCTACTTTTTCAAGTACACTATCATATTAACTCAATATAATGTTTATGCCCATGTTGCAACACATGTGCAATTGCCTAGTAAAAATTAAAAAGACCAGTCCATGACCTGTTGTTGGTAGCACTACACATATCTTGATCTTTCCATGACAAACACGATGTCGATTGGGGTGGAGACGATTTTGACGATCCGACTACAACATGCAATGATTTTTAATCATTAAACCAGCTTCTAGTGGTTATTAATCATGTTGGGGCATGATCAACCAAGCATCAAGATCTAATCCGTCTAAGAAATTGAAAAACAAGCAAGAACATATGCAATCTAGTTATTGCGAATATAGATAGAGCATAGATGAAAATTAGGGTTTCATAAGAGGTCTTAACATGGTCATTGCACGCAAATGAATTACACAAAGTTGCAACTATGGTGAATATTTAAGTAAACACAACCTGAATCTAAATGATGTTGCGGAGATGATGTTTGTGGGGAGATAGAGCGGAAATTTGAACAACCATCAAAGCCTCCCAAGGCTGTCCAAGAAAGAGAGGGCGGGGAGGGTGGCCGGCGTCTATCCCTAAATTTTTATGTTACATCTCACACAGAAGTAGCAACCTCACGCGGTTAGTCAAACCTGGTCAAAGGAGCCAAAACCGCATTAAAATGGTATATTCCATACAGTTTTGAGAAAAATCAAGGTCCTCAAACAAATAATTTCATGGTAAGATAATGTGAACTCCAGTTGTTATTCAAAGTTGAAACGGGAGCATTTTTCAGTACATCAGCCTGACTAGAAAATATTGCTTGCAAACTACTCTCCTCCTTCAATGGGATGGTTCGAACTAAATACAAGTGATTCTCGTCCACATGTTGCTCGTGCGCGGGGTGAAGGGGTGAAAGTGCGTTATATCGACCAGAGGGGGGTGAATAGGCGATTTTTATGAAATTCTTCACTGAGGAATTTGCTCGTGAGGAAATTCCTTAGCGAAGAACTACTAGCAGCGAAATAAGTACTCAGAAGTAAACATAGCAGAATACATGCATGGTCATCATGATGAAATGAAGACAAACACAGAGTGCAGAAAGCGTAAACACAGGATAGCACAAGATGAAGACAAACAGACTGAAGAAATTGAACTGAGGAAATTGAGAAAGTCTTCAGTCAAAGTCTTCAAACAGAGATATGAACAAACACACAACACAATGATGAGGAAATGAAAGTGTTGAGGAAATAGAACCAGTTGGCTTGGTGAAGACAATGATTTGGTAGACCAGTTCCAACTGCTGTCTCAGTTGTACATCTGGTTGGAGCGGCTGAGTATTTAAACTCGAGGACACCTAGTCCCGGACACACAGTCCTCTGTATTCTCCTTGAGCTAAGGACACACGGTCCTCGCCCAATCACTCGGGGTAAGTCTTCAGGTGACTTCCGAACCTTGACAAACTCGGTCACTTGGTGATCCACAATTCCTCTTGGATGCTCTAGACCATGACGCCTAACCGTCTGGAAGAAGCACAGTCTTCAAAGGTAACAAGCGTCGGATCCACGCAGGATCAATCTCTTCAGTGATGCTCAATCACTTTGGGTTTGTAGGTGTTTGGGTTTGGGTTTGGATTTTCCTCACTTGATGATTTTCGCTCAAAGTCCTCGGAGGATGGGATGCTCTCAAATGACAAGTGTCAGTTTCTCTTGGAGCAGCCAACCAGCTAGTGGTTGTAGGGGGGGGCTATTTATAGCCTAGGGAGCAGCCCGACATGATAAGACATAAATGCCCTTCAATGATATGACCGTTGGATGGATAAGATATTTTGGGACAGCTGGCGCGTAGCACAGCAACGGTCGGAAATTTGAGGTACAAATTCCTCAGGACTATCATGTTCCTCACTGTGTAGGCAATTCGCACTGGCGAATTCCTAACTCCTCAGTCAGAACAAAGTCCTCAATGACTAGAAGAACTGCGTCTCTGTCACTGAAGAAATTGACTGAACTGTATGAGATTTCCAATGGCTTCACTCAAAGGGATTGATAGGTGTAGGATTTGAGTTGAGCATCACTTGAAAATTTTCTCCTTAGTATTTCCTCGACCCCCTTTAACAGTACAGTGTTTCCTATGACTCAAGAAAGAGAAAATGAAACTACGAAAACAAAAGTCTTCACGCTTCATGTTCCTCGAAAGAATACCAAGTCTTCAGGATTACACCAATTTCTTCACTTTCAAAGTCTTTAGAAAGTCTTCAAAATGTCAAAGTCTTCAGTCGAAGAACTTCATTTTTAGGGGTCGACTTTCTCTGTAAATATCAAACTCCTCATAGACTTATAGACCTGTGTACACTCATAAACGCATTAGATGCTTAACCTATAAGTCTTCAATACACCAAGATCACTGAGGGGCACTAGATGAACTTACAATCTCCCCCTTTTTGGTGATTGATGACAATATAGGTTAAGTTTTCAATGGGGATAAATGTATGAAGTGTAAGTACTGATTTTGAGAAATTTGATTACAAGATATAGAAGAACTCCCCCTGAATATGTGCATAGTGAGGAATTTGCTTTTGAAGCAATGCACACTTGAAGAGTTGAATCATGGAGATCTCCCCCTATATCTTGTAATTCATACACGCATTTGATATATAATACGAAGAATTTGAAATGCATGATGAAATATGGTGCCTGATGAAATTCAGCATGCATGCAATAGTATTAATGAGGAATAAGCATGCAGAATAGCGCATCAAAAAGCATCAGAGCACAGTGCATGAAAAGTATCAGGGCACCATCGGGTTTAAGATTACAACTCGATCCAATAAAGTTTCAGAAGAACGAGAGTTGTAACTTAGCAAAAAAATGATGTATAATAGACCCGCTTGAAGACTAACTCAGATTTCTCCCCCTTTGTCATCAAATGACCAAAAGGATCGAAACTGAGGACTAACGCCCCTGAAGATAATCAAGTTGAAGAAGGAGCGCTAGCGTTGTTGGGGTCGGTTGTTGAAGTAGGGCCTGCCGCAGTGTCGTCCAAGTCTTCATTTTCATCAGTCTCACGCGATGAAGAATAGGAGCTGGCCACCAAAGAAGGAACCTTGACCTTCTTGTATTTCTTCGGAGGAGGTGCAGACCAGTCAAATGCTTCATTGAGACCCATTTTCTTCAGATCTTCAGCGCTGTAGACGTGAGATAGAACAGCCCAGGTGCAGTTGAGGGTTTCATGGAGGTAGTAGTGGTTTTCTTCACTGCATTGTGTGTTGAAGTCATGTTGTGAAGAATTGAACCAAACTGACGCTTGACCCATTTGTGATTGCGATCAACCTTCTGATGAAGACTGAGGAGTAACTCACGATCAGTCATCACCCTGGGTGTTGTGCCTTGAGGATTTGGCTTGGCATTGTTGGCGGCAGAGTCATGTGTAGTAGAGTCATCATTGGTGGAATAAGATGCAGCCTTGCGAAATTGACCATCCAATGGACGAATGCCTTCATCTATCACAGCAGTTGCCTTGCCCTTTTCTTCAGCTGAGGAAAATGTCCTTTTGAGGACTTCAATAGGAGGCAAGTAGTTGTAGTGGTTCAGAGTGTCAGCCTTGTAATTGAGTGAAGACCTTGTCCTGATGAATCTCATAATCCATGGCGCATAAGGCTTCAGCTCAAATGGTGACATAGCAATATTTGTCAGAGTCCTCATGAAGAAATCATGGAAGTTGACGGGAACGCCATGAATGATGTTGAAAAGCATGTTCTTCATGATGCCAACGACTTCTTCATCATTTGAGTCGTGGCCTTTGATAGGACTCATTGTCTTCGACAGAATGCGATAGACGGTCCGAGGCACATACAACAATTCCTTGACGAGGAATTTGGTTCGAGGGGCCTGCCCTGGCTTCAAAGGCTTCATCAGCACTTGCATATAGTGATTTGAAAGCTCAGGTTCGTTGTAAACACAACGTGCATCTTCAAGGGGAGGACTTAGAGGAAGGGCACGAAGCAATTCAGACGCTGGTGCCTTGTAGTGAGTGTTCTCTGTCATCCAGTCCAGAACCCATGAATTCACATCTTCAGAGTTGCCGGTGAGGTGCAACGTTGCGTAGAATTGAAGAATGAGTTCTTCATTCTAATCACAGATGTCAGTGCAGAAATTGAGCAGCCCAGCGTCATAGAGAACACTGAGGACTGGCGTGAAGCACGGCAAAGACTCCATGTCTACATGAGGAATATGTGCATGGTCGAAGACTTTATCTTTGTTGAACAACACTGAGGAATAGAAGTTGGCTTGACTAGCAGTCCAGAAACGCCTCTTCCTTATGCGAGCAGAGTCATAGGGGTTGTAATCTGTGAAGAATACATGCTCGCCAAAGAAGTCTTCAGCCTTGAACTTTTGTTTCCTAGAGAACGGATCCTTTGGCTTGGGCAGAGGAGTATTAGTGAGTTGCATTACTACCTCAGGAATCGCGATCTCAGGTTCTTCAGGCTGAGGAATTTCAGGTTCTTCCTCAGGTGCAGTCATATTTTCAATAGCAGCAGCAATTTCTTCAGCACTAGTGGCTGGAATTTCTTCACGGATAGATGAGGTGGGATGAGTTTCTTCAGAGCCCAATTGAACTGTTGGTGCAGGGGAGTGAGGGATTTGCTGCAATGGGGTGAAGAGTGGAGAATTGGGATGCTGACTTTCCCAAAAGTTTTCATTCATCACTGGAGTTGTGCTTCCAATGTCCACACCTTCATCATCAATTTCTTCAACACCAGCCTCTTCAGCAGTAAACTAAGGCATTGGTGATGAGACCACTGGAGTTGAAGGGATCGCATCCACTTCAATTTCTTCATCAATCTGCTCTGACGAAGCAGCAGATTGAGTTTCTTCATCGGATCCGCTTGGGATCACATATTCTTCACCAAAAGGAACAAGGTCCTTTGATGGCATGGTGGAAATAGGAACAACATCGATCGGATTTTCAAATGAGCTGGTCATAGGCTTCATCTTCTTTGGAGTTGAAGATTCTGAAGCACTTGATGCTTTCCTTTTCTTCACTGCAGCTCGCTCTGCAGCCTTGGTCTTCTTCACATCTGATGCAGATGGAAGGATTGGAGTTGGTGTAGGCGCAGGTGGAGCTGAGGAATCTGGTTGAATTTCCTCAGGCGCAACTGATGCAGTTGCCCTGAATTCTTCAGTTTCTTCAGGCGCACCACTAGTGGATGCCCTGGTAATTTCTTCAGCGGCTGGAATGGAGTCATCAGCCCTAGAACTAGCATTTTCTTCAGCAGCCTGAAGGTCATCAGCGGTGCTGGCATGTTCTTTAGTGGGCTGAGCAGAAGCTTCAGCTTGAGGAACTTCTTGTTGCTATGGGGCTGCAACATTGGTGAATTTCTCAGTCAGTTTAACAAACCTGACTTTGGCTCCTTGCCAATCAGCATAGTAGGCATTGAACTTGTCGCTAAGGGCTTTGATTTCAGCCTGCATCTTGATAAGTTCTTCAGTTGTCATCTTGACAACATTTTTCTTCAGCAGTTTCTCTTTTTTGTACTGCGATTTCTTGATCTCTCTCGCCCTGTCATATTTCCATTTCTCCTCTTGGATGAAATGAGTCAGCATATGATTCTGACCAGGTGTCAGCTTGAAGTCAGGCATAGGTGAATTCGGGTCCTTATGCCAGAGATCAATATAATCGAGGATCGCCCTTGGATCCAAAAGGAGTGGCACAGGTGTGCCTTTGGCTCTAGCAGCCCTTTCCTGTCGGTCTCTGATGATTTCTTCAAGTTCATCATCATCAGCTTCATCATCTTCAGGCGGCTCTTGGAAGGCGACCTGTTTCTTCTTGGGACTTGGCCGAGGACCTCGTCCAGCTGTTGCCTTAGTCTTCAGCAGAGTTGGGCCAGATGAAGAATTTGGCGCAACTGAGGAACTTGCTGAGACACCAGAGGCTATTGAGATGCCTGCAGTCCTTTGGCACGTGGCTAGATGCACAGGTGCTGAGGACTTTGTCGGAGCTGCTGAGGACTTTGGAGGAGGTGCTGAGGATTTTGAAGTAGCAGGGTCAGCATGAGGAATCGGTCTTGAAGATTTTGACGTTCCTGGCTGTGAGGGCGCAGCTGAGGAACTTGGCCGTGAGGGCATTGTAGGTGAAGCACTTGGCTTACGAGCAGGCTTCTTAGCCATTGATTTCATCGGCTTGACAGAGGCCTCAATGGCAGCAGCAGCAGCAGAATCTTCGTTGAATTTCCTCACTGCTTCTCTGGCTTGTCTTGCCAATTTGGCTTGACGCCTGGCCCATTCTTCAGGAAAGTCCTCACCGCGCTTGAGGCTAGTGGGATCAGCAAGTTGACTAGGTGCCAGTGGATTTCTTGGGCATGGAGGGTTGAGAGTGAATTTCTTCATGTACTTTGGAGTGACATATCTGTACTCCCTTCATTCACGTGCCCATCTCCGTTCAATCCTCTGAATGCGCACCTTGCGCTGATTTTTGTTCTCTTTGCCAAACTTGGCTTCATCAGGTGTGCAGTACTCAGCATATATATCTTCAAGGATCTCAAAAGCATTCATGACCTCAGGTTTCTTTCCTCCTTTCTGAGGCTTCTTACCATCTGCCATGTTCTTCAGCTGAGGAATTTGAACAATGGAATTCTCTGAAGAAGTATGCAGTTTTTCTTCGAGGAACGCTGCAAACGAGTTAAGTTGATGAGAACCTAATGATTCAGCAGCGGACATGTGTACCTGTGAACAGAATGTAGTTGCGAGGAATTTGGAGAGGTCACATGCGTTCTCAGAAGATTTTTCAAAAAGAACAAGTTTGAGGAATTTGACTAGATGCGTCAGAATTTCACTAAGCATGCTTTGTCTTAGGTTCCAGAGTTGTATAGATCGGAGATCCACACAATTGAGGAATCTTGAAGAAAATAAAGCTTAGAGAAATGAATCAAGAACAGAAGATTTGTGAGGTGTTTTGTGTGTGAAGATTTGAAGAATAAAACTCCTTTTGAAGATTTTGTAGAAAAGTTTCGAATCAAAGAGGGCAGTAAAAGTAACTTTTAATTACCCTGAGTGAAGAACACGACGAACTGTGAGTGGAAATAGTGAAGTTCATCGATGTAGATCTTCCACGCCCTAACTCGACGGAGGAAGACATCTACGGCGGCGGCATAGGTGAAGATTTCCGCGGTCGGCGTGAGTACGACGGCGACGAGGTCGAGGCAGTGAAGCTCTTCCTCATCGGCGACGATGGAGTAAGGGTGGCGCTAGGGTTTGGGAAGCTCGAGCGGGAGAGAGAGATCGAGCGGAGTAAAAGAAGTGAGGAAGGGGACGGGGGTATTTATAGAGGCAGTGAAAAACTGTTCGCCCGAAGATTTAGGACGAACGTGCCCCTGACCGTTCTCCTTCTCACGACATGTGTCACCCACGTACTGTGTAGTGGAGATCATGTAAGATCGTGGGTGAATAGAATAATGCATCATGGGATGCGGAACGGTTTGAGCGGCAAAACCAAAAATTTGGATAAGATTAGTTTTAACGTTCCGTTCGCAATTTCTTCAGCTGACAAGGACACAGTGAAGATTTTGAACGAGGTTCAAATAGAACGCACATGAAGAATTTGTGAATAGATTGGATTGAGTATAGCATAGAGGGGAAGGGTCCGATCACATTCACTTAGCAGAAAAACCAACTTGAAGAAATAGCTATAAGTGAATGCTGTAGAGGACATAAACTCATATATATATATATATATATATATATATATATATATATATATAGCCAATGAAGAAAAACGATGGCACAAGTGAAGATTTTGAAAGTTGAAGAATTTGAACAACTGAGGAATTTCAAAACCGAAAAAAACTCAAATTGAAGATTTTCAACTTTTGTGGTGGCGTGTCCCACCATATAAGAATGATGATTTCAAACACCGCGTACAATTGTCGTAGGGTTCTGAGAATCAAATTCTTCATTAATTTCTTCACACTTAGAGTGTTATTCTTCATTGATTGAAGAAAAACGTTTCTTCATGTGTTGCACATCTAAGTCATCAATTTTGCATAAGTGTTAGGATGAGTGCCTTTTCAAAGTACATTCGAAGACTCTAAGATATTTAGCTCACACCGCAACTTGCTAAATCTCTTCTCATCCAAGGGCTTAGTGAAGATATCGGCTAGCTGTTCTTCAGTCTTCACATGCTCAATAGAAATGTCGCCCTTCAACACATGATCGCGAAGAAAATGATGACGAATCTGAATGTGCTTTGTCTTCGAGTGCTGAACTGGGTTGTGAGCAATCTTGATGGCACTCTCATTGTCACAGAGGAGAGGCACATTCTTCACGTTGACGCCATAGTCCTTGAGTGTTTGCTTCATCCATAGCAGTTGAGCACAGCAAGAACCAGCAGCAATGTACTCAGCTTCAGCAGTAGACAGTGATACGCAGTTCTGTTTCTTCGAGGACCAACAGACCAAGGATCGTCCGAGGAAATGACAAGTACCAGATGTTGACTTGCGGTCCACACGATCACCAGCATAGTCAGAGTCAGAATATCCAATGAGATCAAAATCCGAGCCCTTGGGATACCATAATCCTAGTGTTGGTGTGTGAGCTAGATATCGAAGAATATGCTTCACAGCCTTATGGTGTGATTCCTTCGGTGCAGCTTGAAATCGGGCACACATGCAAACACTAAGCATTATATCTGGCCTAGATGCACATAAGTACAATAAAGAGCCAATCATGGAGCGGTATACCTTATGATCGAAGTCAATACCATTTTCATCAGTGCATAGATGACCATTTGTGGGCATAGGAATTTTGATGACTTTGCAGTCTTGCATGCCGAATTTCTTCAGGACATCCTTGAGGTATTTCTCCTGAGATATGAATATGCCATTGTGTTGTTGACGAATTTGAAGACCTAAGAAGAATTTCAACTCTCCCATCATAGACATTTGATATTCTTCACCCATCATATAGGCAAATTCATCACTATAACGTTGGTCAGTACAGCCAAAGATGATATCATCAACATATATTTGGCACACAAATAGTTCGCCATCATAAGATTTAGTAAAGAGAGTGGGATCGAGTGAACCGGGTGTGAAGCCTTTCTTCATGAAGAATTCCTTCAAAGTATCATACCAGGCCCGTGGGGCCTGCTTGAGGCCATAGAGGGCCTTATTGAGTCTGAAGACTTTGTCAGGATGTTTTGGATTTTCAAAACCTGGGGGTTGAGCAACATATACTTCTTCCTCAAGCTTACCATTGAGGAATGCACTTTTCACATCCATTTGATATAAGATGATATCATGATGGTTAGCATAAGCAAGCAATATGCGAATAGCCTCAAGTCTAGCAACAGGTGCAAAAGTTTCATCGAAATCAATTCCTTCAACCTGTGTGTAGCCTTGAGCTACTAGTCGTGCCTTATTCCTCACCACAACACCATTTTCATCTTGCTTGTTGCGGTAGATCCACTTTATGCCAATGATGTTATGCTTGTGAGGATCGGGACGATTGACCAGTTCCCATACATTGTTGAGCTTGAACTGATGTAATTCTTCTTGCATGGCCTGAATCCACTCAGGCTCCAGAAATGCTTCATCTACCTTAGTGGGCTCTGTGATAGAGACAAAAGCAAAGTGCCCACAAAAGTTAGATAGATGTGAAGCTTTTGAGCGTGTGAGAGGACCTGGTGCTCTAATGTCATCGATGATCTTCTCCACTTGCACTTCTTTTGCAACGCGAGGATGAGCTAGTTGTCATTGAGGAATTTGATCAGCATTTTCTTCAGCATCAATTTCCTCAGCATTTTCTTCAGGTGCATCAGCTCGACGTTCTTCACGTTCTGAAATGAATTCTTCAGCAGATTCTTCAGTAGGAATGATATCTTCAGTGGCCTTGTGCTTGATAGAATCCTCAGGTGCTGGTTCATCTAACACAGAAGGTAGGTGCTCTCTTTGCGAGTCATTAGTTTTATCGAACCGCACATCTACAATTTCAACAATCTTGTGAAGGACATTGTTGAAGACTCTATAGGTGTGCGAGTCCTTTCCGTAACCAAGCATAAAACCTTCATGTGCTTTAGGTGCAAATTTAGAGTTGTGATGAGGATCTCTAATCCAGCATTTAGCACCAAAGACTTTGAAATAACTCACATTGGGTTTCTTGTCAGTGAGGAGTTCATAGGCAGTCTTCTTGAAGAATTTGTGAAGATATACTCTGTTGATGATATGGCACGCAGTATCAATTGCATCAACCCAGAAACGACGAGGGGTTTTGTACTCATCGAGCATAGTGCGAGCCATCTCAGCAAGAGTCCTGTTCTTGCGCTCCACGACGCCATTCTGTTGAGGAGTATAAGGAGCAGATAACTCATGAGTAATACCAAGTTCATCAAGATAGTCATCGAGACCCGAATTCTTGAACTCAGTGCCATTGTCACTTCTGATGTGCTTGATCTTCACACCAAAGTTGGTTGAAGCCCTCGAGGAAAATCGTTTGAAGACTTCCTGCACTTCAGTTTTGTAAGAGACAAGGTGTACCCATGTGTAACGAGAGTAATCATCAACAATAACAAAGCCATATTGAGATGCTTCATTTGAAACCGAGGAATAGTGATTAGGACCGAAGAGATCCATGTGAAGCAATTCGAATGGACGAGTAGTGGTCATGATGGTCTTTGCTGGATGCTTGGCCTTGGTCATCTTTCCAGCTTCACAGGCACCGCATAAGTGATCCATGAGGAATTTGACATTCTCAATGCCAATAACATGCTTCTTCTTCACAAGCGTGTGCAAATTCCTCATGCCTGCATGACCAAGTCGTCGATGCCATAGCCATCCTTCTGAAGCTTTTACAAGTAGGCACACGGCAGGTTGTGAATCTGCAGAGAAATCAACAATATACAAGTCTCCTCTCATAAAGCCTTCGAAGACTTTGGATTTGCCAGCTTCCATAATCACAACACAATGATATTTGCCAAAGACAACAACCATATCAAGATCACAAAGCATTGAGACAGACATAAGGTTGTATCCTAAGGACTCAACAAGCATGACTTTGTCCATGTGTCGATCCTTTGTGATAGCAACTTTACCTAGACCCAATACCTGACTTTTGCTCTTGTCAGCGAAGATGATATGCTTCAGATGTGATGACGATAAGGGAGCATCCATCAACAGATTTCTGTCACCAGTCATGTGATTTGTACATCCACCATCAAGGACCCATTCAGTGGCTTTGGGTTGATCATCCTGCAGATGAATTAGTGCAACTTATGAACCTCATATACTTCAGCAGTGAAGAATATGATATCACAATTCATCAGATTAATTTCATCAAGTAGTAAGACAGATAAAACAGAGGGAGGACGTGTGAAATGAAAGTTCATTTCATCATGGTTAGCCTACGTCCTTTCAGGCAACTTTGTCAGGTCCCCAGCAAATTCTTCAGACGTTTATGCACGTCTGGAGACCTGACCCTGCATAAGAGATTAATTCTTTTTCTTCACCACCCACATCTGAAGGGGTGGCAAAGAGTTCATCACTCTGCGAGCTCCATATGAGAATGGTGGCATAGAGGCCAAACCATTTCGTTTCACATAATAGGGGTTAGGGTAAGCATATGAATAAGCAGAGAAATTCTTCGAGGACTTATGAACATAATGATTAGAAGAATAATGCCCATATTCATAGCCCTTGGCTCTTCCCTGCGAAACAGAGTTGTTAGCACGATGATGTTCATGTGAGGACTTTGATCCTTTTGAGGAATTTGATCCACGTGAGGAGTTTGGTCCGTATGAGGACTTGGATCCATATGAAGAATTTGGTCCATATGAAGAATTTGATCTGGGGTTCCTTTTCTTCACAGGTGGTGTCATGAGGACATTCACCTGAAGACTTTCAAGACACCTTTTGGGAACCCAGATTTTCTTCATAGGGGAACCGTTCCTCCAGTTAGTGCCAACATATCTAGCAAATACTTCCATTCTGATTTTTGAACAGTTTATAGTTGGAGTCAAATGACTCATCAGAAGAATGAGAAGATTCACATGTATAGCCAGATAAATTAGATGGATCAACTGGAGGTCCCTTTGCAGCAACCCATGAGGTTTTGGGGTACTGCTCAGGCTTCCAATATGTACCATCAGCATTGAGTTTCCTCTCAAAGGCAATACCCTCTTTTCTAGGGTTCCTGTTGAGGATCTGCTTTTTAAGCACATCACAAAGAGTCTGATGCCCTTTGAGGCTTTTGTACATGCCTGTCATGTACAATTCCTTCAGCCCTGCATCGTCAGTGATACTAGCAATGTCCTCAGGTGAGGAATTAGTGATAGCAGAGGCAGGTGAAGAATTTGTAACATTAGAAGCATTTGAACATTCAGGTGAGGAATTAGCAGATTCTCGTTCAATGCATTTTAAACATGGAGGAATGAATTCTTCCTGAGCAGCGCTGATTTGTTGAGCAAGTAATGAATCGCGCTCCTTCTGAAGATCCTCATAACTCACTCTTAGCTTCTCATGATCAGATGAGAGAGAGTTAAGCTGATCTTGAAGGGAGTCATACTTAGAATGAAGTCTCTGAAGACTTTCAGCCAAAGCTTTGACTGATCCATTTCTTCACCCAACATATCATCGCTCTTACTAAGCATTTCGTGAGCTTTTTCCAAAGCTCTTTGTTGTTTAGCAGCAAGGGAAGCAAGTTTGACATAACTGGGTCCAAATTCATCACCAGATTCATCATCACTGGAATCGGACAGATAGCATTCAGTTACCTGTTCACCATCTGCCATAAGACATGGCGAGGAGGATGATGATTCTGGTTCAAATGTCATTGACTTGAGAGATTCCTTGAAGTCCTCGAACCAAGGATCGTGACAGGTTCGATGGCCTTCATAGACATCAGAGAGGCGGTCCCAGATAAGCTTCGCATGATCGAGATGCATGACGTTCCTGAACTGATTTCGAGACAGACAGGAGCAGATGACGTCCTTCGCCATGAGGTTGAGAAGGGTGTACTTGCGAATGTCATCAGCTTCCGCCGTCTTGCACAGATCGGTCAGACCAATTTCAGTGACGGTCCACAGCTCGCTGTTCATCGCCATGAGGCGCTTCTACATCATGGCCTTCCACTTGGGATACTCGTGATCGTCAAAGATAGGGCATGTCACTTTCTTCATACCTGCAGTCGACATAACTAAAACTCCAGGCGGTTAAACCAAAATCACATAGGACAAGGGAGTACCTTGCTCTGATACCAATTGAAAGTGCGTTATATCGACTAGAGGGGGGGTGAATAGGCGATATTTATGAAATTCTTCACTGAGGAATTTGCTCGTGAGGAAATTCCTTAGCGAAGAACTACTAGCAGCGGAATAAGTACTCAGAAGTAAACATAGCAGAATACATGCATGGTCATCATGATGAAATGAAGACAAACACATAGTACAGAAAGCGTAAACACAGGATAGCACAAGATGAAGTCAAACAGACTGAAGAAATTGAACTGAGGAAATTGAGAAAGTCTTCAGTCAAAGTCTTCAAACACAGATATGAACAAACACACAACACAATGATGAGGAAATGAAAGTGTTGAGGAAATAGAACCAGTTGGCTTGGTGAAGACAATGATTTGGTAGACCAGTTCCAAGTGTTGTCTCAGTTGTACATCTGGTTGGAGCGGCTGAGTATTTAAACTCGAGGACACCTAGTCCCGGACACACAGTCCTCACCGTATTCTCCTTGAGCTAAGGACACACAGTCCTCACCCAATCACTCGTGGTAAGTCTTCGGGTGACTTCCGAACCTTGACAAACTGGGTCACTCGGCGATCCACAATTCCTCTTGGATGTTCTAGACCATGACGCCTAACCGTCTGGAAGAAGCACAGTCTTCAAAGGTAACAAGCATAGGATCCACGCAGGATCAATCTCTTCAGTGATGCTCAATCACTTTGGGTTTGTCGGTGTTTGGGTTTGGGTTTGGATTTTCCTCACTTGATGATTTTCGCTCAAAGTCCTCGGAGGATGGGATGCTCTCAAATGACAAGTGTCAGTTTCTCTCGGAGCAGCAAACCAGCTAGTGGTTGTAGGGGGCGGCTATTTATAGCCTAGGGAGCAGCCCGACATGATAAGAGATAAATGCCCTTCAATGATATGACCGTTGGATGGATAAGATATTTTGGGACAGCTGGCGTGTAGCACAGCAACGGTCGGAAATTTGAGGTACAAATTCCTCAGGGCTATCATGTTCCTCACTGTGTAGGCAATTCACATTGGCGAATTCCTAACTCCTCAGTCAGAACAAAGTCCTCAGTGACGAGAAGAACTGCATCTCTGTCACTGAAGAAATTGACTGAACTGTATGAGATTTCCAATGGCTTCACTCGAAGGGATTGGTAGGTGTAGGATTTGAGTTGAGCATCACTTGGAAATTTTCTCCTTAGTATTTCCTCGACCCCCTTTAACAGTACGGTGTTTCCTATGACTCAAGAAAGAGAAAATGAAACTACGAAAACAAAAGTCTTCACGCTTCATGTTCCTCGAAAGAATACCAAGTCTTCAGGATTACACCAATTTCTTCACTTTCAAAGTCTTCAGAAAGTCTTCAAAATGTCAAAGTCTTCAGTCGAAGAACTTCATTTTTAGGGGTCAACTTTCTCTGTAAATATCAAACTCCTCATAGACTTATAGACCTGTGTACACTCATAAACGCATTAGATGCTTAACCTATAAGTCTTCAACACACCAAAATCACTAAGGGGCACTAGATGCACTTACAATCTCCCCCTTTTTGGTGATTGATGACAATATAGGTTAAGTTTTCAACGGGGATAAATGTATGAAGTGTAAATACTGATTTTGAGGAATTTGATTACAAGATATAGAAGAACTCCCCCTGAATATGTGCATAGTGAGGAATTTGCGATGCATAGGACATTATAAGCAGTTCATGGTTGCGAATCGTGTACAATAAGGCAACTATCAGAAACGTTTAGTTTGCCCGCACCATTTGTGATATTGTCTGACATCGCACACGCTTTGCAAACGGCAACTGTGTGTATGCTTGCACACGTTTCCTCTCTGTGAACCGTGTCGGATTATGGTGTATATCACAAATGTTTGTGTTTTACCAACCGTGTGTGCTGTAACAACCTGGAGAGTGTAATTTCACTATAATTTAATTATTGCTATTTCAAATTGCACCGGATTTGAATTTGAATGTATGTTATAGCTTTATTCATATCCATCAGGTTCAAACAACCAATGCATTATTCGATTCATAGGTACATATGTTCAATAATTACATAAGAACCAAATAAATAATGATGAACCACAGTTGTATACTTGTACTATTAAGGACGGTAAAGAAAGAGGTGAAATACATTCTGGTTGCTGAACAAGGTGAAGCGGAATGCCCATATTGTGCCATCCTCCATGCAGAAGGCACGCACGACTCTAGTCCAACCCCTTGTGATGGCCGACCGCCCATCCTTCACGGTCTTCATGAAAACATCTAGATAATCATCGTGTTCTGGTAGAAATACTTTCACCTTTGCATGCCCACCAATCATGTAGTTTGAGAGGTAATCTTGAGTAAACAGCTTTGGGAACCACTTCAAAGAAAAAAATCCAGACATTGTCATCTAACACAACTCATTATGGGCAGTAAAAAGAAGGCTGCAGAGTTCTTACTTACCATCCTGTAGTTCGTTGTTGTCTTAGATAAATTTTAAACAAATAGTTTAATTGCCATCTTTTGACCCATTTACTAGCAATCTTTATCAGCTTCCTCACTTGTTTCTAGTTCATCAATATCTCATTGCCCCATACACAGAAAGGGTCGAAGCGCGGATCTTTACCAATGACATATGTACCTAAAAGCACCAAGTTAATATTAGAAGCTAAACAACAATTGCACAATGATGTAGTACAACACTCTTTTATAATATCTTATAACATCCAATATACTCACATATTAGATGAGTTAACATCTTATATTATGGGCCGGAAGGAGTTTATTGCATTTTTACAAATTATCAGGTAATTAACTACTGCTGTATCCGTGGGTTAGAGTTAGTTTGAGCTAGTTCGGGCTCAAATAGCCCTAAAGTATATCCAAACATGAGGGCTAGTTCGAGCTAGTTGCATCTAACCCACCCAAAAAAACTATCCCACCCAAAAGATGCTAATTGGAGCTAGTTCTCCTAGTGCATTTATTGTCAATATAACCCTGTCATCCAAACACCTCTTTGGATGGAGTTAGTTCAGGGTTAGTCATGAGCTAGAAACTAACTCTGACCTCTAGCTAAGTTGAGTATCCAAACAGGGTTGTGTTGTTGTTGTTGTTGTTGCTGCTCTTCTACATATATCTAGACATCATCAAAACATTAATGTAACACTCTTCCTTGTTGCTATGTAGCCTAGGATTGCATATTTAGACATTAAGTACAATGCATGTTGCTATGTAGGCTCAGATATATTACATATGGCCCTAGTTAACCTAACGATAAATGGGTTATAGATATATTCAGTTAAAAGTCCGATTCACCGATTAGTCCCTTATCAGCCCCCGGCCTATATGGTACCAGCTACCGATATCCTGAACAGTGAGTATATATAAGCCATGGGATGAAACTAACCTCGATGGAAAATAATAGTCGTTCCCAAAATTCTCCTGTGTAGGTGCATCGAGAGGCATGTTAAGCACAATAGGCTAAACATCAACCAAATATATCCATGGCAGACAAAATAATCTCCAAAAGATAGCTTCAGTGTGCAGGTTTAAGCACGCTAGTAAAGCAAAACAAGTGGAAGGGTGTGTTAACTGCAACAGGCCTAACATTTAACAACAAGCAAACATCATTCAAACTGGTATTGTGCCGGTCTAAGTACACTGGTTATTGTTAAATAAAAATGGAAAGGCGTGTTAACTACAAGATGCAGCAACCAAATGTAGTCATTCATAGTGGTATTGTTGAAACTGGTATTGATGAAATTGAACTGCACAGTTTATACTTGCACATATAGAACATCATGTTGTGAATAACTGGAATAAACAAGGCATACTACGAACAACCAAAGATAGCATTTGGAACTAGACATATGCTAACTACAAACAACCGAACAATAAAAAACTTTAAAAGAGGCATATGCTAGCTATAACAGGCTTAACAGCAATCAAATATATGCATTCCTATCGGTATGTTTAAAACTGGATTGATGAAATGTACTGCACAGTAAATAATTGCACATATAGAGCATCACATTGTGAAAAACTGAAATAAACAAGGCATACTGCAAACAACCAAATGTAGCAATTAAAACTGGACATATTCTCACTACACTACAAAAGGGACTCAACAAAACAAATCATGGGTTCCCCCTGTGAAGAGGCACGACAAAACAAATCATGGGCTTCCTCACTTGTCATAGATGGGCTCGTTTTCATGGGAAGAGCACGGACCCTGGATGCGCTCCATGTTGTCGCAGATGGGCTCCTTCCCCTTGGAAGAGAACCGCTGTAGGGTGCCCTCCCTGATGTCGCAGATGGGCTCTTTCCCCTTGGAAGAGCAGATGGGCTCTTTCCCCTTGGAAGAGCCAGAGAGGGTGCCCTCCTCGTGGTCGCCGTCAATGAGGTCTGACTTGGAAGCTGTGGATCCCAAGCCAACATCACAAAACGTGTCCTTCAGAAATGACAAAAGGGGCTCGATGGCGATGTAGGATGGCAAATTCTTGACAATGAGCCAGAGGAGATCAGCAGCGGGGCCATGGATGAGATCAACGTCGGTTGAACCCGAGGGGTTGGGGTGGGACACTTAACCTGTGACATAGCCCACGTCAGGTCATGGCTATCGACGACCTCGATGTCGTAGCCGGTGTCCGCGACATACCCGCATACTCTAGCCCGTTGATTGAGTTCTTGCGGCCAGTAATGGTCATCAGCTTCCTCGACGACATCGGGCGAAGAGACCGCGATACACCTCTTTTGGGCCAATCGCTCCTCGAGCTCCACGGGAAGCATAGCCGGGATTAGGTTGTGACGCTCTGGAGTGGGGGATGGGGATGGGGATCTATGGGAAAGGGGTATTTGGCAGGCTTCATCTAAGAAACTTTGGGCGGCCTGGGTATGGAGATCGGTGGGTAAGCTGCATAGGTGATGCGGCTCGAAGCTACGTCGGTATTTCCCCAAAGAGGAAGGGATGATGCAGCACAACAGCGGTAGGTATTTCCCTCAGATATGAAACCAAGGTTATCGAACCAGTAGGAGAACCAAGCAACACAACGTAAACAGCCCCTGCACACAGATAACAAATCCTTGCAACCTGACGTGTTAAAGGGGTTGTCAATCCCTTTCGGGTAACGACGCCTTAAGATAGGCAAACGGACATGAGATAAAATTGTAGTGGATTGATAGATCAAACGCCAAATAAAATAAATAAGTATAAATTGCAACAAGGTATTTTTGTATTTTTGGTTTAATAGATCTGAAAATAAAAGCAAAGGAAAAGTAGATCGCGAAGGAAAATAATATGAGAAAGAGACCCAGGGGCCGTAGGTTTCACTAGTGACTTCTCTCGAGAAATAGCAGACGGTAGGTGAACAAATTACTGTTGGGCAATTGATAGAACTTCAAATAATCATGGAAATATCCAGGCAATGATCATTATATAGGCATCACGTCCAAGATTAGTAGACCGACTCCTGCCTGCATCTACTACTATTACTCCACACATCAACCGCTATCCAGCATGCATCTAGTGTATTAAGTTCATGGAGAAACGAAGTAATGCAATAAGAACGATGACATGATGTAGACAAGATCTATCTATGTAGAGATAGACCCCATTGTTTTATCCTTAGTATCAATGATACATACGTGTCGGTTCCCCTTCTATCACTGGGATCAAGCACCGCACAATCAAACCCACTACAAAGCACCTCTTCTCATTGCAAGATAAATAGATCAAGTTGTCCAAACAAAACCCAAATATCAGAGAAGAAATACGAGGCTATAAGCAATCACACATAAAAGAGATCAAAGAAACTCAAATACTTTCATGGATATAAAAAGATAGATCTGATCATAAACTCAAAGTTCATCCGATCCCAACAAACACACCGCAAAAAGAGTTACATCATATGGATCTTCAAGAGACCATTGTATTGAGAATTTAGCGAGAGAGAGGAAGCCATGTAGCTACTAACTACAGACCTGAAGGTCTACAAAGAACTACTCACGCATCATCGGAGAGGCACCAATGGAGGTGGTGAACCGCATCCGTGATGGTGTCTAGATTGGATCTGGTGGTTCTGGACTCTGTGGTGGCTGGAATTGATTTTCGTCGACTCCCTTAGGGTTTCTGGAATATTGGGGTATTTATAGAGCAAAGATGCGGTCTCGGGGGCACCCGAGGTGGGCACAACCCACCAGGGCGTGCTTGGGCCTCTTGGCGTGCCCTGGTGGGTTGTGCTCTCCTCGGAACACCCCCAGGCGCAGCCTTGGCCCATTAGGTGTCTTCTAGTCCATACAAAATCTCTGTAAAGTTTCGTTGAATTTGGACTCCGTTTGGTATTGATTTCGTGCGATGTAAAAAACATGCAGAAAACAGCAACTGGCACTTGGCACTATGTTAATAGGTTAGTACCAAAAAATGACTATAAAATGATTATAAAACATCCAAGATTGATAATATAACAGCATGGAACAATATAAAATTATAGATACATTGGAGACGTATCAACGGGCAAACCGACAGTGTTGACAATGGGGGCCTTGCAGCGGCGGCGACCTTGCTAGGGTTTTGAGCGAGGGAGAGGGTGTGTGTGTGTGTGTGTGTGTGCACGCGCACACGCGCGCCAAAGGAGGTTTTGGTGTGTGTGTGTGTGGAGGGGAGGAAGTGTGTTTGAGGAAATGACGCGGCTACTAAAAATTTTACAACGCGGGAGTCAAACGCGGGAGTGAAATGCCGGGGCTATTGAAAATTTGGATGATGGTGCATTGCACATGGTCCGGAAATAACAAACGTGTGTTATGAAACAGAAAAACCCTTGAGGCGGGCAGATATTTTCGAGGGATGCAGGCGGGAGCGGGAACAAGAAACATCACACACAGTCGAAACATAATAACTGTGTGTTATTAAACAGAAAAAAGCTATAGGCGGGTAGATATTTTTTAGAGGGGAAGCCTTGTGGAGCCCAATGTACGATGCGGATGTGTGTGACATGGGCACCGGGGTGGCACACGGTTACTGTGAGTGAACCGTGTCTGTTGTGTCATCCGACTTGTCTACTGTTCATAAATTTGGCGAAAAATTACGCGGGAGAGGGTCAGAACACGAACACACTTGCATGTGGACCAAATATATGTATGAAAAGGGCGGTTTGATATTCAAATACCAAATGCAACTTCGATGTGGCACCTATCTCGCAAAGCACACGGTATTGCTTGCCCCCTCCCCCCTCATGTCGGCAGGAAGGGAATTCCTAAGCTATGAATGCATGCCCCCCCCCCCCACGGAGGTTCACCTAGCAAAGTGCGAAGTAGCAGCCCCCCTCCCACACACCCACTTTCAGTCGGCGGGCCAAAGAGGCATCTCACCAAGATGGATCATAAAACGGACCAAGAATAATCCACCTTGGTCATACAACCTCTCTCTTGTTGTTGGTCAAAGTGATGGCCGTCCATGTGACCCCGGAGATGGGCTAGCTCGCCAATAATGACGCAAGTAGCTAGTCCCCGAAGACAACCACTGCCTGCATGTGGCCCAAACATATGTATGGAGAGGTGTGTTTGAATACACAATGGAACAACTTTGATGTGGCCCCGTGCTTTCAAACCAGAAATTCCCACATTGAGTGAGGGTTAGTTGACGATGCATATGTATGTCACACCACACTTCAAGCCGATGACAGGGATTCATGCATGTGTGCATAGTATGCGCTCAAACTTAATTAGGTCTGAATCTCAGCATGACCTATACTATGATAACACTAACCAAAGGAAGAATCCTCCATGTGGTAACCTATCTTGTTGTCGGTCAAGGTGATCATGGATGTCCACGCGGGCCCACGAATATATAGGCTTGTCACTGATAACCACACGACGGAGTGTACCATTCGAAGACAACCACTACATGCATATGTATGGATGTGATGTGTGCATGCATGTTTGAATACCATTTCACGACATTGATGTGGCCCATGCGTCGAAAATCATACAGTCCCCACACAGAGCGAGATCGGTTCATGACCTGTTGTGGTACTAGCCACTTCGACTCGATGGGAGGGATTTATGCGTACACATGCATGTGTGTGCTCAAACTGTATCATGTCATCCCAAAGCATGACCTATATATACCGTATTACAAACAAAAATAATAATCCCCTCCTAAGTCAAATTAACCTCTCTCATTGTCACGCAAAGTAGTGATGGGCCCACAGATGGAAAGCATCGATAGCACTGATAACCGCTTAAGTGGGTGCGAGAGGACAACCACCATCGCTTTGCATGTGGGCCAAACATGTGTTGAATACCCAAAATGCACAACTTTGATGTGGCACATGCCTCGAAAACCGTAAAGTCCCCACACAGAGCGAGGTTCATGAAGCGTACTACATATGATGGTCCCCTTCCCCCTCTTCGATGCATACTATATGCTCCTAGCATAATACAACCCAAAAAGAATCCTCCTTGATGATGAAATTAATTAACCTCTCCCGATGTAGGTCAAAGTGATGCATGCATCGATGATGGCCTCGTGGGCCCATAGATGGAAGCGTCACACACGAGTGTTCTAGGATAACCACCACCTACATGCATGTGGCCCAAAGAGGTGTTGTGTGATGTTTGAATAGCCAATTTCACAACTTTGATGTGGCACGTGCCTCGGAAACCAAAAAGTCCCGACATTGAGTGAGGTGTACTTGTTCACGGACGCGTACGTATAGTATATATGCTAGTCCCCTCCCACCTCTTCGGCGCGTACTATATACTCCCACCATAACACAAATAAAAAAGATTCTACCTTGCTGGTCAAATTAACCACTTTGTTGGTTGTTCGTCAAAGTGATGGACAACGACCTCGCGGGCCCACAGAAAGCATCACGCGCGAGTATCGAGTGTCGTGTAGGACAACCATCGACTGCATGTGGCCAAAATATGTATGTATGAAAGGGTTGTGCAATGTTTTAAATAACGAATTCACGACTCTAATGTGGCACCTGCCTCACAAAATGGCCAACCCACACGGTGGCTCATGACTCGTAGTATACTGCCAGCCACCCGCCACCCCCACACGCACACACACACACACACACCGCGAATCCACCGCAACTATGATGCATGTTAAATTATCCCGCGGTGAACACATGTTACCAAAGGAGGGACATTTTAATTTTGAAAAAAAGTGATCATTAAGACATTTTAGTACATTGATTGATTTTCTAGGGGTATGATGTGCAAAAGTCAAATTTGAGCTACATGCACACGTGACAGTGCACCTAAATGGATTGCAAAAACACATGTGTCTCACTGGGCGCATGTTTAATCCCCGTGCAAGAAATTTCAAACATCACGAATCTTGATTTTAAATTCTAGTACATCCAAAACTTATTTGGAATTCATGAAACTTATCGTGTTGTCATATGGATACCAATACAAAGTGACATTGTACTTTTTGTCAAATTTGAAACCAGTTTTGATGTAATCTTTATCCTCTTACAAACGGGAGATTATTAATAATTGGGAACCAATATCCCAAATGGATTATTTATTCAAACCGTGAGCGTTAGACCAACAATGGATACGTGCCATGCTTTGGTAAAGCAATAAAGCAGCAACATTAATCATCCAAATAGAAAAATAGTATACGTGCCACAACGCGACCCGTGTGCCGTGCGAGCAGACGTGAGTTGACGGGACGCATGCGAGCAGTCCGCCGTGCAGTCATACCGGGAGGCGTGCGTTTAGGTGTGTGAATTGATGGGAGGCGTGCTCGCTGCGCGGTGTCATCGGGAGGCGCACGAGTAGCTATGTGAAACGACGGTAGGCATGCCTGCAGTCCGGTGCACAGGCTCACTTTGAGGCGAGCCAGTGGTTTGACCGCCGCCCGCCTCTCTACCACTACTCCATATTAATGGCGCGCCCGAGCGGCCGCACCCCATCCTCGCCACACACACAATCCTCTCTATCTCCGCTTGCATCCTCGACGCCGCTCTTAGTCCTTAAAGTCGTCAGTGTATGAGGATGCCGCCGAAGAGCCCCATCGGAGGGAGTGGCAACGTCGGGGCTGTTGAAGCACTAGAGCACAGCATGGAGATGGAGATATAGGTTGCCGTCACTGCCGGCGAGGTATCGCTGCACCCTGACGTCGTCGATGGTGTCACGGGATATCCGCGGTCACCTATGGGACCGGGTGTCCCCTTGCTGGTTCGGCAGGGGACGTCGCGTTGCACAAAGAGCAGATCAGCGTGCGGCAGCATGGCAGAGAGCACACAAGCAATTTACCCAGGTTCGGGCCGCCGCGAGGCGTAAGACTCTACTCCTGCTTTGGTGGATTGATGGGGGAATGACTGTGGTGATGCGTAGTGCACTTGCCCGGCAGGGTTTGCCTTGGGGTCACAGCGACTATGCGCGTATGGTGGCTTGGGTTCATCAACTTTCCAACCCCTCCTACCAGTGCCATGGGCCTCCTTTTACAGATTAAGGGGTCACCGTAGTGGCAACGTGGTCATTATCCACTGATATGATAGCGAACAGTGCCATCATACCTAACTCTGCGTGCTGACAGGGCGCATTAAATGTGCCGCTTAGTGTCACATCACTGGTCGCCCGGCAAGGCCTGCCGAGCTATCTTGCCAGCTCCACATCTGTTCTCTTGACACGTCGCAGGACGGGTGTCATCCGCGGGTTTCTTCTGTAGGAAATGGCTGCCATGTGGTGAATGGCTACCACTTAATCATCTTGCAGCTTGACACCGCATTGATTGACGACGTGGGTCGTGCTTTGAGTGGTTGGCGGGGTGGTTCTGCCCCTGCGAGCCCCGGCAGGCTCTGCCGGGGAGCCTTGGTTGCTTGCTTCTGGTGGTGGCCCCGATCCTTGCCGGGCTCGCTTGCCCGGCAAGGGAGGCCCTTTTCTTGCAGATATCTTGCTCTTCTGGATCGATCTTGGTCTCTCTAGGATGCATGTTGGTTCTTCAAATCTCTTGGTCCTTCAACCTCTGACTTGGGTTGGTGCTTCAATCTTGATCTTGTGCCTGTGCATAGTTGGGCAACAGACTCAGGGTTTGTTGCACCAACAGAAGCCCCGGGCCTGCCCCAAATGCGCTGCTGAGCGTCGTTGGGGTAGGGCCTAATAAGTGCACAGGCAGGATCGCTGAAGGGGTTGGCCCCTTGAGGTTTCCGTCGCTGCTTCATTAGTCTTGATTTCGGAATGGTTTCTGATTTCCCCGTGTGAGGTGTAAAGCCAATAGTGGTGGGGCCGCTGGAGTGATTGCCCGTGAATGACTTCAATGCATGGGGTAGAAACCGCCAAATTACTCTTCCCACAACGCGCCCTTATCCTTAGCCACGTATGCTGCATGTATCGCGCGGGGCAGGTAATGGAGGCGCGTGGCACGGGAGAGCATCAAGGTGAGGACAGCCCCTCCTCCTTGTCCTGCCTATAAAAGGAGGGGTGGAGGATGGCGGATTCATTCATCTTTGCATTTCTCTTCTTCTTCTCTTGTTCTCTGCTTCTGCCGACGATGCCGAATAGAGGAGCCTGGGGCCAGCCCCCGGGCTCCTGCTTGGGGTCTCCCTTGGATCTGAGAGGAAGGTTCAGGCGGCGCGGCGCTGACACCGGGAGTGGCAACCCCGACGTGTTCCCCGCCGGGTCACCCGTAGCCTTGACTTTAGTGGGAGGGGACTCGGCCAACACCACGTCGCGGCTCGAGCTGGGCACGACGCGTGGTAGTCGACCGCTCCTCATTCTGCTTCTTCCCGCGGCATCAGGGAGGAGCTGTAGGAGAGATTCGCCACTAACGGGGGGAAATCTGGCTCCTCCTGGGCGCGGTCGTCTCGCCGATCAGGGGGGCTCCTTGCTTTCTCACGCGTCTCCAAGACGTGCGGTAACTTCCAACGCCAGGGCTCCTGGGGACGACCATGCTCTCTGTGGAAGGGCTTAGAGAGCATGGTGTCTGGCGTGGTGGTCGTGCCGAGGTCTTCGAGTGGTAGTGATGCGGACGACAGCGGCAACCCACGATGCGCCAAGAACGGGGACGGCCGTTTCATCAAGTCGTGTTTGCCGATGACTCTGTGCCTCCCATTTGGTCCTCCGGCAGCGTCACCACCCACGCCTGCCCTCCGGTTTCTTCCTCCTTGGTGGGGATCAGCAGTGCCGTCCTGATCCTGGGGAGGCGCCGAATCCCAGCTGTACTCGCCTCCGGTCCCTTCGACCTCTTCCTGTAGGAGATGGACATGGGCAAAGGCGTAATGGGGCACTTATCTTTTTTTCAATCTAAAACTTGTAGGCAATTGCCAAATTTTAATTCAAATAATGTAATCTCTTGAGTCCATCTTTGTGTTCTATAATGCTTGTACCTGTATTAGCATATAAATGAAAAAGATGAACCTTGCCAGGAACCCGTGCATGTGTAGGTCCATGTGGAGGTGGAGTGCCTCTTTAATAAAAATAAACGAGTTTTCCCCAGCAGGATATCCTACCAGCACCCTCTTTGTCTGCCGGAGAGCTTCGTCTGTTGGGGAACAGACAGAGGGGCCAGCCCCCTGCCAACTCCTTTTTACCAAAGGCTACTGCGACCATCCTGAATGAAGCAACGTTCGATTCATAGATGGGAGCACCTAAGTTTCAAAAGAGAGGCGAGGTTTTCTCATGCAAAGTTATAGCTTTACAGAACACTAATGGACAAGAGGTAAATTTATCTGTTTGGCTTGCTGGGGATCGCTGTGTCGTGCAATCTTCTCGTCCCTTATCGAAATCAAGTTCACGGCATGAACCTGCAACTCCATGTAGATGAGAATGAATGCATGATGCAATCATATCTATATGCATATGCAAATGCTCATGAAATGCTTATGCAGTGATCTGGGTGTGCTCGTGCATGCATGCAATCTTGGTTGGGCCCCCCCCTACAGCTCTTCTTTATTTTCTCTTGCACGGGGTCATCGCCCCGGCTTTGTACAAGGGGTTACATGCAACTGAGGCAAGGCCTGTACAAAAGGATGGTTGCTAGGTAGTGCCCGGTAGCCTCGCGCCTTACGGGTAGTACTTATGGAGATGATCAATATTCCATGAGTTTTGCAACTGAGTGCCATCCCCGGTCTCCAAACGGACTGCGCCAGGTCTGGTGACTCGTACCACCCGGTAAGGGCCTTCCCACTTTGGTGACAGCTTGTTTGTACCCTTGGCGGACTGAACGTGCCTAAGGACAAGGTCACCTTCCTCAAAACACCGGGCATGAACCCTGCGGCTATGATAGCGACGTAGGGCTTGCTGGTAGCATGCAGCACGCGTAGGAGCCCGGAGATGGTTTTCCTCAAGTAGCACAACATCGTCACGCCGGTGCTGATCTTGTGCTACTTCATCATAGGCAAGCACTCAAGGGGACCCATAAATGAGTTCCATGGGGATAACTACTTCTGCCTCGTAGACTAGGGAGAAGGGAGTCTGCCCGGTAGCTCGGTTAGGTGTCGTTCTGAGGGACCAGAGAACTACTGGCAGCTCCTCGATCCACCTCCTGCCGTGCTTCTGCAGCGTATCAAAAGTTCGTGTCTTGAGTCCATGAAGCACTTCAGCGTTCGCCCTCTCAGCTTGTCCATTGCTCCGGGGGTGTGCCACAGAAGCGAATGAGACCTTGCATCCGAGGGCATGAACGTATTGCATGAAGGCATGGCTCGTGAACTGGGTGCCGTTGTTAGTGATGATCCTTGCCGAAACTCCGAAATGACACACCAATTCTTTCAAGAACTTGATAGCTCACTAAGCAATCACCTTTCTTACGGCAGTCACTTCTGACCACTTTGTAAACTTGTCGATGGCAATGAACAAGAATCCAGAGCTCCCGATTGCTCGGGAGAAGGGGCCGAGGATATCGAGCCCCCAGACAGAAAATGGCCATGATAGAGGGATTGTCTTAAGAGCTTGGGCAGGCGGGTGTATTTTCTTGGAATGGAATTGGCAGACTTCACATTTTGTGACTAACTCAACCGCATCTTTTGGAGGGCTGTGGGCCAATAGAATCCTTGCCGAAATGCTTTCCCAACTAACGCCCTTGGTCCAATGTGGGAGCCGCACATTCCTCTATGAATCTCAGCCAGTAGTTCCTTTACATCCTCCCGACAAACACACTTCAATTTCGCACCATTGGGCCTCCTTCTGTATAGAGTGTCATTGACAAACTGATACATACTGGCCCTCCGGGCTACTTTTTCAGCTTCATCTTGGTTGCCAGGGAGTTCCCCGGTTTGGAGGAAGTGGAGATGTGCCTTGCCCAAGTTGGTGCCTGGGGCTCGGCAACCAGGACTAGAGGCACCTCCTCTGCTGCGGGAGCACCAGCCTCATTCGCGGGGTCCATAGGCCCGGCTGGAGGGGGTGGTCCGGCAGGCTGTGAGGAGTTGTTTTCGGCAGGGTCTCTGCCGGGAGCGGACAGCTCTACCAGGAGAGGCTTATCGTAGTCCAACTTTCTCCTCTTCCGGGCCATTGTGGCTGATGATACGGAGGGCTGAGAGAGATGGAGAACAAAAGTTCTTGGTTCCACAGGAAGCTTCTGCGTAGCACACTTTGACAGGTGATCAGCTATGCTGTTTTCCGCACAGGGTACGTGCTCTGTTTGCAACCCATCAAAGTGCTCCTTGAATCTCCTCACTTCCTCGACGTATGGTTCCATCAATGGACTTTGATAATCCTTGTTGACCATTCTCACCACAAGATGTGAATCTCCTCGAATGATCAACTTCTTAATTCCCAATTCTGCTGCAATCCTGAGCCCTGCAAGGAGCCCTTCATAGTCAATTGTATTGTTGGTGGCTTCTTCTCGGGCAAAGTGCATTTGGATGACGTCAAATGCTCCCACGAGGGGGCAATGAGAAGCACGCCAGCCCCTGCACCTTGTAGGGAAAAAGTACCATCAAAATACATAATCCATTCTTGGGGTGATTCCTTGCCGGGGAGAGTTGTTTCTGTCACTTCCTCATCAGGGGTTGGCATCCATTCTGCAATAAACTCTGCCAGTGCCCTGCTCTGAATAGTTGATGTGCTCTCAAACTTCAAACCAAAGCTGGATAACTCCAAAACCCACTCCACTATTCTGTTGGTGGCCTCAGGGTTTCGGAGTATCCTTTGCAACAGAAAACGAGTGACAACCGTGATCTCATGGGCTTGGAAGTAGTGGTGCAGTTTCCTTGAGGCCATGATGAGGCCAAAGATCAAATTTTGCATGCCAGAGTACCTCGATCTAGCCCCTTGTAACAAGGAGCTAATGAAGTATATTGGGCGCTGCACCACTTTCTTCCTTGCCGCGTCCTTGGGGTTGCTCTCGTTGCTGTGCTCATTATTGTTCTAATCCTTTTCTGACTCTGCCGTGATCTGGCCACTTTCTGCCTCATCCACTTCTCGTTGTGCTACCAAGGCCGCAATGACCACTTGGTTGGTTTCCGCCAAGTAAATCAATAACGGCTCTTGGGGTTTGGGTGTAACCAAGGAAGGCACAAACAATAGGTAGGCCTTCAATTCCTCCAGAGATGTATGCTACCTCTTGAGCACTGCGTTGGATTTCCTTGAAGAGGAAAGGGTGATGCAGCAAAGTAGCGTAAGCATTTCCCTCAGTTTTTGAGAACCAAGGTATCAATCCAGTAGGAGGCTACGCGCGAGTCCCTCGTACCTGCACAAAACAAATAACTCCTCGCAACCAACACGATAAGGGGTTGTCAATCCCTTCACGGTCACTTACGAGAGTGAGATCTGATAGATATGATAGGATAATATTTTTGGTATTTTTGTGATAAAGATGCAAAGTAAAATAAAAGCAAAGTAAAAAACAAAGGCAATAACAAAGTGTTGGAAGATTAATATGATGAAGATAGACCCGGGGCCATAGGTTTCACTAGTCGCTTCTCTCAAGAGCATAAATATTTTACGGTGGGTGAACGAATTACTGTTGAGCAATTGACAGAACTGAGCATAGTTATGAGAATATCTAGGTATGATCATGTATATAGGCATCACGTCCGAGACAAGTGGACCGACTCCTACCTGCATCTACTACTATTACTCCACTCATCGACCGCTATCCAGCATGCATCTAGAGTATTAAGTTCATGAAAACAGAGTAACACCTTAAGCAAGATGACATGATGTAGAGGGATAAACTCATGCAATATGATAAAAAACCCATCTTGTTATCCTCGATGGCAACAATACAATACATGCCTTGCTACCCCTACTGCTACTGGGAAAGGACACCACAAGATTGAACCCAAAGCTAAGCACTTCTCCCATTGCAAGAACGATCAATCTAGTAGGCCAAACCAAACTGATAATTCGAAGAGACTTGCAAAGATAACCAATCATACATAAAAGAATTCGGAAAAGATTCAAATATTGTTCATAGATAATCTTGATCATAAACCCACAATTCATCGGTCTCAACAAACACACCGCAAAAATAAGATTACATCAAATAAATCTCCACGAGAGAGGGGGAGAACATTGTATTGAGATCCAAAAAGAGAGAAGAAGCCATCTAGCTACTAACTATGGACCCGAATGTCTGAGGTAAACTACTCACACTTCATCGAAGAGGCTATGGTGTTGATGTAGAAGCCCTCCATGATGGAAGCCCCCTCCGGCGGAGCTCCGGAACAGGCCCCAAGATGGGATCTCGTGGGTACAGAAGGTTGCGGCGGTGGAATTAGGTTGTTGGCTTCTGTTCTGATCATTTGAGGGTACGTAGTTATATATAGGAGGAAGGAGTACGTCGGTGGAGCAACAGGGGGCCCACAAGGGTGGAGGGTGCACCCCTACCTCGTGGCCTCCTCCTTTGTTTCTTGACGTAGGGTCCAAGTCTCCTGGATCATGTTCGTTCCGAAAATCACGTTCCCGAAGGTTTCATTCCGTTTGGACTTCGTTTGATATTCCTTTTCTGCGAAACTCTGAAATAGGCAAAAAATAGCAATTCTGGGTTGGGCCTCCGGTTAATAGGTTAGTCCCAAAAATAATATAAAAGTGGATAATAAAGCCCAATATTGTCCAAAAGAGTAGATAATATATCATGGAGCAATAAAAAATTATAGATACGTTGGAGACGTATCAGGCATCCCCAAGCTTAATTCCTGCTCGTCCTCGAGTAGGTAAATGATAAAAATAGAATTTTTGATGCGGAGTGCTACATGGCATAATTTCAATGTAATTCTTCTTAATTGTGGTATGAATATTCAGATCTGAAAGATTCAAGATAAAAGTTCATATTGACATAAAAATAATAATACTTCAAGCATACTAACTAAGCAATTATGTCCTCCCAAAATAACATGGCCAAAGAAAGTTCATCCCTACAAAATCATATAGTTTAGTCATGCTCCATTTTCATCACACAAGAATGCTCTCATCATGCACAACCCCGATGACAAGCCAAGCAATTGTTTCATACTTTAGTAATCTCAAACCTATAAACTTTCACGCAATATATGAGCGCGAGCCATGGACATATCACTATGGGTGGAATAGAATATGATGATGGGGGTTATGTGGAGAAGACAAAAAAAGAGAAGGTCTCACATCAACGAAGCTAATCAATGGGCTATGGAGATGCCCATCGATTGATGTTAATGCAAGGAGTAGGGATTGCCATGCAACGGATGCACTAGAGCTATAAATGTATGAAAGCTCAACAAAAGAAACTAAGTGGTGTGCATCCAACTTGCTTGCTCACGAAGACCTAGGGCACTTGAGGAGGCCCATTGTTGGAATATACAAGCCAAGTTCTATAATGAAAAATTCCCACTAGTATATGAAAGTGACAAAACAAGAGACTCTCTATCAAGAAGATTATGGTGCTACTTTGAAGCACAAGTGTGGCAAAGGATAGTAGCATTGTCCCTTCTCTCTTTTTCCTCTCATTTTTTTTTCTTTTTTTGGGCCTTCTCTTTTTTATGGCCTTTCTATTTTTTTTATTCCTCACTTGGGACAATGCTCTAGAAAATGATGATCATCACACTTCTATTTATTTACAACTCAATGATTACAACTCGATACTAGAACAAAGTATGACTCTATATGAATGCCTTCGGCGATGTACCGGGATATGCAATGAACCAAGAGTGACATGTATGAAAGAATTATGAACGGTGGCTTTGCCACAAATACTGTGTCAACTACATGATCATGCTAAGCAATATGACAATGATGAATGTGTCATGATAAACGGAATGGTGGAAAGTTGCATGGCAATATATCTCGGAATGGCTATGGAAATTCCATAATAGGTAGGTATGGTGGCTGTTTTGAGGAAGATATAAGGAGGTTTATGTGTGAAAGAGTGTATCATATCACGGGGTTTGGATGCACCGGCGAAGTTTGCACCAACTCTCAATGTGAGAAAGGGCAATGCACGGTACCGAAGAGGCTAGCAATGATGGAAGGGTGAGAGTGCGTATAATCCATGGACTCAACATTAGTCATAAAGAACTCACATACTTATTGCAAAAATCTACAAGTCATCAAAAACCAAGCACTACGCGCATGCTCCTAGGGGGATAGATTGGTAGGAAAAGACCATCGCTCGTCCCAGCCGCCACTCATAAGGAGGACAATCAAAGAACACCTCATGTTTCAAATTTGTTACATAACGTTTACCATACATGCATGCTACGGGACTTGCAAACTTCAACACAAGCATTTCTCAAATTCACAACTACTCAACTAGCACGACTTTAATATTATTACCTCCATATCTCAAAACAATCATCAAGCATCAAACTTCTCTTAGTATTCAACACACTCATAAGAAAGTTTTTACTATTTTAGAATACCTAGCATATTAGGATTATTTAAGAAAAATACCATGCTATTTAAGACTCTCAAAATAATCTAAGTGAAGCATGAAAGATCAATAGTTTCTATAAAACAAATCCACCACCGTGCTCTAAAGGATATAAGTGAAGTACTAGAGCAAAACTATATAACTAAAAAAAATAAGTGAAGCACATTGAGTATTCTAACAAACTCCAAATCATGTATGCCTCTCTCAAAAAGGTGTGTACAGAAAGGATGATTGTGGCAAACTAAAAAGCAAAGACTCAAATCATACAAGACGCTCCAAGCAAAACACATATCATGTGGTGAATAAAAATATAGCTCCAAGTAAAGTTACCGATGGAAGTAGACAAGAGAGGGGATGCCTTCCGGGGCATCCCCAAGCTTTGCCTTTTTGGTGTCCTTAGATTATCTTAGGGGTGTCATGGGCATCCCCAATCTTAGTCTCTTTCCACTCCTTGTTTCATAATCCATCAAAATCTTTCACCCTTGAAAACTTCACAACACAAAACTCAACAGAAATCTCGTGAGCTCCGTTAGCGAAAGAAAACAAAAGACCACTTAAAGGTACTGTAATGAACTCATTCTTTATTTATATTGGTGTTTAACCTACTGTATTCCAACTTCTCTATGGTTTATAAACTATTTTACTAGCCATAGATTCATCAAAATAAGCAAACAACACACGAAAAACAGAATCTGTCAAAAACAGAACAGTCTGTAGTAATCTGTAACTAACGCAAACTTATGGAACTCAAAAAATTCAGCCAAAATAGGAAGACCTAGGCAATTTGTTTATTGAACAGCAGCAATTGGAATCAGTATTTTATCATGTTCTGGTGAATTTTAACAATTGTTTTCGTGAACATAAAGTTTCTGGAAATTACTGCAAGATCAAATAACTATCATCCAAGAAGATCCTATAGGTTTAACTTGGCACAAACACTAATTAAACATAAAAAGACATCTAACCAGAGTGTAGATCAAAGATTTATTCCTAAACAGAAGCAAAAGCAAAAAAAAACTAAAAATAAAATTGGGTTGCCTCCCAACAAGCGCTATCGTTTAACGCCCCTAGCTAGGCATAAAAGCAAGGATCGATCTAGGTATTGCCATCTTTGCTTTTAGGAAAAAAAGAGAGCAAACTTGTTATCTATGGAATTAATCTTTCTATTTTGACAAAGTACATGGCCATTAATGGTAGAAGAAAGATTAAGTATGTTGCGGAAATTGGCATCTAGGCTAGCTTTTATCTCTTTGACAGATTCGTTTTGGTAAGAAAGCAAAAGAGATGTGATTTCAACTTTCTCGCTAATGGGGTGTCCAAATATAGTTTTCATCTTTTCATAGGTATCTATGGGGTCCCCATCAAGAAAACCCTCTTCAAAAATAGAATCCAAGACTTAGCGGGCAACCCAACATAAAAGCTTTTTAAGTAAACCTCAATTTGGTATTGAGGTACATAGCTAGCACGGATCCTTAATAGCCTATCCCAAGCATCTTTCAAAGATACATCATGTAAATAACGAAATATTCCAGAATCTTCTTCATCAAAATTGCTAAGGTTTTCATTGATAATTCCGGCAGGTTTTTTTCCATAGTATTTTTGTTTATGAGTTTAGATAAGATAGCAGGATTGTCTAAAGCGCTAAAACTCAGGAGAGAAACCCCATATCCTTTTGGTTCGGACATGGCGAGGGAAGAGCAAACTAAAAGAGCTGGAAAAGAGAGGGCGAATAAAACGGCAAGGGTGAAGTGGGGGAGAGGAAAAACGAGAGGCAAATGGCAAATAATGTAGTGCGGGAGATAAGGGTCTGTGATGGGTACTTGGTATGTTGACTTTTGCGTAGACTCCCCAGCAACGGCGCCAGAAATCTTCTTGCTACCTCTTGAGCACTGCGTTGGATTTCCTTGAAGAGGAAAGGGTGATGCAGAAAAGTAGCGTAAGTATTTCCCTCAGTTTTTGAGAACCAAGGTATCAATCCAGTAGGAGGCTACGCGTGAGTCCCTCGTACCTGCACAAAACAAATAACTCCTCGCAACCAACGCGATAAGGGGTTGTCAATCCCTTCACGGTTACTTACCAGAGTGAGATCTGATAGATATGATAGGATAATATTTTTGGTATTTTTGTGATAAAGATGCAAAGTAAAATAAAAGCAAAGTAAAAAACAAAGGCAATAACAAAGTGTTGGAAGATTAATATGATGAAGATAGACCCGGGGGCCATAGGTTTCACTAGTGGCTTCTCTCAAGAGCATAAATATTTTATGGTGGGTGAACGAATTACTGTTGAGCAATTGACAGAATTGAGCATAGTTATGAGAATATCTAGGTATGATCATGTATATAGGCATCACGTTCGAGACAAGTAGACCGACTCCTGCCTGCATCTACTACTATTACTCCACTCATCGACCGTTATCCAGTATGCATCTAGAGTATTAAGTTCATGAAAACAGAGTAACACCTTAAGCAAGATGACATGATTAGAGGGATAAATTCATGCAATATGATAAAAAAACATCTGGTTATCCTCGATGGCAACAATACAATACGTGCCTTGCTGCCCCTACTGTCACTGGGAAAGGACACCGCAAGATTGAACCCAAAGCTAAGCACTTCTCCCATTGCAAGAAAGATCAATCTAGTAGGCCAAACCAAACTAATAATTCGAAGAGACTTACAAAGATAACCAATCATACATAAAAGAATTCAGAAAAGATTCAAATATTGTTCATAGATAATCTTGATCATAAACCCACAATTCATTGGTCTCAACAAACACACCGCAAAAAGAAGATTACATCGAATAGATCTCCACGAGAGACGGGGAGAACAATGTATTGAGATCCAAAAAGATAGAAGAAGCCATCTAGCTACTAACTATGGACCCGAAGGTCTGAGGTAAACTACTCACACTTCATCGGAGAGGCCATGGTGTTGATGTAGAACCCCTCCATGATGGATGCCCCCTCCGGCGGAGCTCCGGAACAGGCCTCAAGATGGGATCTCATGGGTACAGAAGGTTGCGGCGGTGGAATTAGGTTTTTGTCTCCTGTTCTGATCGTTTGGGGGTACGTAGGTATATATAGGAGGAAGGAGTACGTCGGTGGAGCAACAGGGGGCCCACGAGGGTGGAGGGAGTGCCCTGGGGGGTAGGCGCGCCCCCCTACCTCGTGGCCTCCTCCTTTGTTTCTTGACGTAGGGTCCAAGTCTCCTGGATCATGTTCGTTCCGAAAATCACGTTCCCGAAGGTTTCATTCCGTTTGGACTCCATTTGATATTCCTTTTCTGTGAAACTCTGAAATAGGCAAAAAACAACAATTCTGGGCTGGGCCTTCGGTTAATAGGTTAGTCCCAAAAATAATATAAAAGTGGATAATAAAGCCCAATATTGTCCAAAATAGTAGATAATATAGCATGGAGTAATAAAAAATTATAGATACGTTGGAGACGTATCAATGTATCTGCTTCCAGGGTCCACTTCATAGGCCCTGCTTTCTTCAAAAATTTAAAGAACGACAGGGCACGCTCGGCAGACTTGGAAATGAACCTACTTAGCGCGGCAACGCATCCTGTCAAGCGCCTTACATCCTTAACTGTCCTTGGTGCTTGGATCTGCTCAATGGCCTTGATCTTGTCGGGGTTGGCTTCGATCCCCCGATGGGACACAAAGAATCCAAGTAGCTTGCCGGAGGGAACACCGAATACACACTTCTCTGGATTAAGCTTCAAGTTGATCTTGCGCAGATTCGCAAATGTCTCCTCCCAATCCTGGATAAGGGTGGTCTTATCCTTGGTTTTACCACGATGTCATCCATATAGGCTTCTATATTTCTGTGCAACTGTGGCTCAAAACCAATCTGGACTGCTCTTGCAAAAGTGGACCCGACACTCTTTAATCTGAAAGGCATGCAGACAAAGCAGTACGTACCACATGGAGTGATGAAAGATGTCTTCTCCTCATCTTCTTTGGACATGAAGATCCGGTGATATCTGGAGTATGCATCCAGAAAGGAGAGCAAATCACAACCTGAAGTGGAATCCACGATCTGGTCGATGTGCGGCAAGGGAAACGGTTCCTTCGGGCAAGCCTTGTTGAGATCTGTGAAATCAATGCAAAGCCTCCATTTCCCATTCGCCTTCCGGACCACCACTGGATTTGCTAACCACGTAGGATGCAGTACTCCCTTGACCAAACCAGCTGCCTCTAGTTTCTTGATTTCCTCGGCACTGAACTGCTGCCGCTTCAAGGCCTGCTTCTGGACTTTCTGATTGACGGGTCGGGCATGTGGGCAGACAACAAGGTGGTGCTCGTTTACCTCCCCGGGAACACCGGGGATATCAGATGGTTGCCAGGCAAACACATCGATATTCGCTCGCAGGAAGGCAACGAGCGTGCTTTCCTGTTTGTCATCAAGGGTGGCACTGATAGTGAAAGTACCATCAACGCCAGCCAGCCCTGTCGGGACCTTCTTCACATGGGGTGCAATAACCTTGGATCTCTTGCTGCTGGAACACTCTGGCACGTCGTCAACGGGTTTCGTGCACTCGGAGGGGCCACACTTCTCGGACTCCTTGCCGGAGGTCCTACAATCCCTCTTCTTTTCTTTGCTTTCCTTGGCGGGAGCTGCTGCTGCCGCAGCCTCTGCTGTGACTGCATCCCGGTAAATCTTGTCCATGCAGATAATCGCATCCTTCTCATCTGACGGGATAGTGATGACTCCTAGTGGCCCAGGCATCTTCAAAGTGTTATAAGCATAGTGGGATGCTGCCATGAACTTAGCCAGGGCCGGGCATCCCAGAATCCCATTGTACGGCAGGGGAAGATCAACCACATCAAACACAATCTTCTCAGTCTGATAGTTCAGTTCTCCCCCAAACGTCACCGACAACATAATCTTCCCCTTGGGATGGCTCCTGCCGGGATTGACTCCTTGAAATGTGTTGGTAACCTCTAGCTCTTCTCTTATTTGAAGCTTGTTGATGACTACCGGGGAAATCAGATTCAACCCGGCCCCGCCATCCACTAACATCTTTGTGACCTTGAGGTTGCGAATTGTTGGGGAGACCAACAATGGCAAACACCCTACCGCTATGGTGTAGCCAGGGTGATCCTCCTCATCAAATATGATGGGCGTGCTAGGCCACTTGAACGGCTTCCGGGCCTCTGGCGCTGGTTCCACAACATTGACCTCTCGTGCCCATTGCTTGAGTTGGCGATGAGAGGTGTGCAAAGATGCGCCTCCATCAATGCATAGGGCGTCAGTGGCCTTCTGAAACTCCAGCTCACTGGTTTCCTTTTCATTCCCTTCATCACTCACATCATCACAGACTTTCTTCTCTTGATCCCTGGCGGGTTTTCCTTGGTTCCGAAAGGGTTTGCCTGGGAGATTTGCTTCACCGCCTCGACCCTTACCGCGAGCAGCATTCTAACCTTTTTCCTTATCACGCTTATCATACTCTGCCCTCTATTTCCTGACGAGCTTCTCAACCTAATAACACTCCTAAAGGTTGTGGCCTTTGGTCTGGTGGATCTTGCAGTATGGCCCTTCACCTTTCCCAACTTTTTCAGTGGCAGCGGCTTCTCGGCAGGCAGCGCACGTGGTAACTTCCTTGCCGGGGGCCTCAACCTTGGCCTTCTCGCCGGTACTAGGTGTGCCCGATCCTTCCACAGTCATTACTGCCTTATCCCTTGGCTTCTTATTGCGCTTCTTGCCCTTTTTATGACTAGTTGATTCATCCTCATCCTCTGAATCAACATTAATGCAATCTTCTTCTCCGGGCAACTTCCTTCCTTCCTCCATCCAAGCACATTTATCCACCAGTGTATATAGTTCTTTCACAGTCTTGGGCAACTTCCTTCCTTCCTCCATCCAAGCACATTTATCCACCAGTGTATATAGTTCTTTCACAGTCTTGGGCAACCGCACGTTCATTTTGGAACAAATGCGGCGGTTGCGCACATTGGACTGGAAAGCTGCTATAACGGTTTTCGGATGGATATTTGAAATATTTCTATGAACTTTACTGAATCTCTACAAATACTTATGGAGGGTTTCTCCTTCCTTCTGCTGGAGAAGCTGCAGGTCGCTGGGCCTGCCGGGCTCTTGGTGGCCACCGGTGAAGGCATCGATGAATCTGTGGCACAAATCTACCCATGACGAAATGGAGTGCTCTGGCAGGTGCATAAGCCAAGACCTCACATTAGACTTGAGGGCCAAAGGGAAGTAGTTGGCGAACACCTTCTCATCTCTTCCTCCGGCAGCCTGAAAAACGATGGTGTAGATGCTCAGGAACTCTGTCGGGTTCAGCCCCCCGTCGTATTTCTCAGGTATCTCTGGCTTGAACATGCGAACAGACGGCCAACGGACTTGCCGCAGCTATCGTGTAAAGGCAGGGCAGCCAACCTGGAAAGGCAGGCACCCGCCAGCACCGAGCGCAGGCTCGTCGACGTTGAGGCCGTCACGCCCGTCGGTTTGGCGGGGGTCGTCGCGACGCTGTTCGGTGACGACGTGCGCATCTGCTGGTCTCCTATCTTCTGGGGTTCGACGTTGGCCTGGACGTGCTCAAGGGTCAGAGCCATCTGAACACTGTCAGGATCCTGATTCTGTTGCGCCCTTGCCGGCTGCCGTGGTGGGGACTAAACCGTGGGGATGGCCCCCTCCATACGGCCAGTAGTGCAGGCGGTGGCAGCCGCTTGGGAAGGTTGCGGTGGGCAAGCTCGTTGTGAGGCCCGAGCTTCGGTGAAACCGAGCTGGCTCTAGATGGTGGCACGCCATTCATCTATCTGCTCGGCTACTAGCAGGAACATCAGTAGTAGCTGAGCTCGCGCCATGGCCTCTGTGGCTATGCTTGGCATGGATGTCGATTGCACCGTCGCCCGGCTCCTGATGGTGCCAACTACGGCGGCGTGGCGGCGGTGTGCCCACGCTGCTGTGGGACGACCATCGGGGCAGCGGGGTCGGGCGGCGGCGGTGGTGCTCAAGGATCAGTGGCTCCATTGAGCGCAACAGTCTGGTTGGCTCGTCCAGGAGGAGGCGCATGCGCCGCAGTAGCTCCCGTGGTGGGGGCGACTAGAGGGCGATGACTTGTCCCGGACCGAGCGCCGCTGCTGCGGTTGTGCTCGTCGGTGAGAGGAGGGGGCACAGATGGAGTGACCCCCTCGCCCGCACCTTGCAAAGCATGACCGTCGAGACGTTGATGAGGCTGTTCTCTTCTAGTAGCTGATACGTCTCCAACATATCTATAATTTTTGATTGTTCCATGCTATATTATATTCTGTTTTGGACATTATTGGGATTTATTATACACTATATTATTTTTGGGACTAACCTATTAACCGGAGGCCCAGCCCAGAATTGCTGTTTTTTGCCTATTTCAGAGTTTCACAGAAAAAGAATATCAAATGAAGTCCAAACGGAATGAAACCTTCGGGGACGTGATTTTTGGAGCAAACGTGATCCAGAGGACTTGGACCCTACGTCGAGACTTCAACCAGGAAGCCACGAGGTAGGGGGGCGCCTACCCCCCCCCCCAGGCGCGCCCTCCACCCTCGTGGGCCCCATGTTGCTCCACCGACATACTCCTTCCTCCTATATATACCTACATACCACCAAACTACAAGATACGGAGCCAAAAACCCAATTCCACCACTGCAACCTTCTGTACCCATGAGATCCCATCTTGGGGCCTGTTCCGGAGCTCCGCCGGATGGGGCATCGATCACGGAGGGCTTCTACATCAACACCATAGCCTCTCCGATGAAGTGTGAGTAGTTTACCTTAGACCTTCGGGTCCATAGTTATTAGCTAGATGGCTTCTTCTCTCTTTTTGGATCTCAATACAATGTTCTCCCCCTCTCTTGTGGAGATCTATTCGATGTAATCTTCTTTTGTGGTGTGTTTGTTGAGACCGATGAATTGTGGGTTTATGATCAAGTTTATCTATGAACAATATTTGAATCTTCTGAATTCTTTTATGTATGATAGGTTATCTTTACAAGTCTCTTCGAATTATCAGTTTGGTTTGGCCTACTAGATTGATCTTTCTTGCACTGGGAGAAGTGCTTAGCTTTGGGTTCAATCTTGCGGTGTCCTTTCCCAGTGATAGTAGGGGCAGCAAGGCACATATTGTATTGTTGCCATCGAGGATAACAAGATGGGGTTTATATCATATTGCATGATTTTATCCCTCTACATCATGTCATCTCGCTTAAAGCGTTACTCTGTTCTTATCAACTTAATACTCTAGATGCATGCTGGATAGCGGTCGATGTGTGGAGTAATAGTAGTAGATGCAGGCAGGAGTCGGTCTACTTGTCTCAGACGTGATGCCTATATACATGATCATACCTAGACATTCTCATAACTATGCTCAATTATGTCAATTGCTCAACAGTAATTTGTTCACCCACCGTAAATACTTATGCTCTTGAGAGAAGCCACTAGTGAAACCTATGGCCCCCGGGTCTATTTTCCATCATATTAATCTCCCGACAACAAGCTATTTCTAGTGCCGTTTTTATTTTACTTTCTTTACTTTGCATCTTTATCATAAAAATACCAAAAATATTATATTATCATATCTATCAGATCTCACTCTCCTAAGTGACCGTGTAGGGATTGACAACCCCTTATCGCGTTGGTTGCGAGGATTTATTTGTTTGTGTAGGTGCGAGGGACTCGTGCGTGGCCTCCTACTGGATTGATACCTTGGTTCTCAAAAACTGAGGGAAATACTTACACTACTCTGCTGCATCACCCTTTCCTCTTCAAGGGAAAACCAACGCAGTGCTCAAGAGATAGCAAGAAGGATTTCTGGCGCCGTTGCCGGGGAATCTACGCAAAAGTCAACATACCAAGTACCCATCACAAACCCTTATCTCCCGCATTACATTATTTGCCATTTGCCTCTCGTTTTCCTCTCCCCCACTTCACCCTTGCCGTTTTATTTGCCCTCTCTTTTCCGTTTGCCTCTTTTTGCCCGTCTCTTGTTTGCTCGTGTGTTGGACTGCTTGTCATGATGGCTCTACCTAGATTTGGTGATCTTCACCTTAAAAGGTTAGAAGAGATCGAAAGCAACGTCAGGAGTTTTATGGTCTTGCAATTTGAGCATAATAATTTCTTTAGAAACGAGCTTAAGGAACAAAAAAGCTTTATGGGTTATATGAATTAAGAGCTCGATGATATGTCTAAAGAATTTGATGGTTTGAGATCCCAAATTGCTCATCTTGAGAAGTTAATAGCTGAAATATCGGATAAGCAAGCCACCGTAGTTAATAAGATGGCCGCTAAGCCGGAAAACTTTGAAAACAAAGATGAAGACCTAAAAGTTATTGATGTCTCCCCTATTAAATCTTTGTTTAGCAATATGAATCTTGATAATGATGGGACTGAATATGATCCACCTTTACCTAGAAGGCGTTCCAAAAATTCGGAGTTTTTAGATCTTGATGCAAAAATTGGTAAAAGTGGGATTGAAGAGATTAAAACTCTAGATATTAATGAACCCACTATTTTGGATTTCAAGGAATTTAATTATGATAATTGCTATTTGATAGATTGTATTTCCTTGTCGCAATCCGTGCTAAATTCTCCTCATGCTTATAGTCAAAATAAAGCTTTTACTAAACATATCGTTGATGCTTTGATGCAATATTATGATGAAAAACTTGAGTTGGAAGTTTCTATCCCTAGAAAACTCTATGATGAGTGGGAACCTACTATTAAAATTAAAATTAAAGATCATGAATTCTATGCTTTGTGTGATTTGGGTGCTAGTGTTCCACTATTCCAAAGACTTTGTGCGATTTGTTAGGTTTCCGTGATTTTGATGATTGCTCTTTAAACTTGGACCTTGCGGATTCCACCATTAAGAAACCTATGGGAAGAATTAATGATGTTCTTATTGTTGCAAATAGGAACTATGTGCCCGTAGACTTTATTGTTCTTGACATAGATTGCAATCCTTCATGTCCTATTATTCTTGGTAGACCTTTCCTTAGAACGATTGGTGCAATTATTGATATGAAGGAAAGGGAATATTAGATTCCAATTTCCGTTAAGGAAAGGCATGGAACACTTCCCTAGAAAGAAAATAAAATTACCTTATGAATCTATTATGAGAGCCACTTATGGATTGCCTACCAAAGATGGCAATACCTGGATCTATCCTTACTTTTATGCCTAGCTAGGGGCGTTAAATAATAGCGCTTGTTGGGAGGCAACCCAATTTTATTTTGTAGTTCTTTTGCTTTTTGCTTCTGTTTAGTAATAAATATTTGTTCTAGACTCTGGTTAGACTTGTTTTTATGTTTTGATTAGTGTTTGTGCCAAGTTAAACCTATAGGATCTTTTTGGATGATAGTTATTTGATCTTGCAGAAAATTCCAGAAACTTTCTGTTCACGAAAAAAATTGTTAAAAATCACCAGAACGTGATAAAATATTGATTCTGATCAATAAACAAATTGTATAGGTCTTCCTATTTTGGCTGAATTTTTGGAGTTCCAGAAGTTTGCGTTAGTTCCAGATTACTACAGACTGTTCTGTTTTTGACAGATTCTGTTTTTCGTGTGCTGTTTGCTTATTTTGATGAATCTATTGTTAGTAAAATAGTTTATAAAACATAGAGAAGTTGGAATACAGTAGGTTTAACACAAATATAAATAAAGAATGAGTTTATTACAGTATCTTGAAGTGGTGTTTTTTTTCTTTCGCTAACGGAGCTCACGAGATTTTCTGTTGAGTTTTATGTTGTGGAGTTTTCAAGTTTTGGGTGAAAGATTTGATGGATTATGGAACAAGGAGTGGCAAGAGCCTAAGCTTGAAGATGCCCATGGCACCCCCAATATAATCTAAGGACACCTAAACGCCAAAGCTTGGGGATGCCCCGGAAGGCATCCCCTCTTTCGTCTACTTCCATCGGTAACTTTACTTGGAGCTATATTTTTATTCACCACATGATATGTGTTTTGCTTGGAGCATCTTGTATGATTTGAGTCTTTGCTTTTTAGTTTACCGCAATCATCCTTGCTGTACACACCTTTTGAGAGAGAGACACATGATTCGGAAATTATTAGAATACTCTATGTGCTTCACTTATATCTTTTGAGTTATATAGTTTTTGCTCTAGTACTTCACTTATATCTTTTAGAGCACGGTGGTAACTTTTGTTTTATATAAACTATTGATCTCTCATGCTTCACTTAGATTATTTTGAGAGTCTTAAATAGCATGGTAATTTGCTTAAATGATCCTAACATGCTAGGTATTCAAGTCTAGTAAAAACTTTCTTATGAGTGTGTTGAATACTAAGAGAAGTTTGATGCTTGATGATTGTTTTGAGACATGGAGGTAGTGATATCAAATTTGTGCTAGTTGAGTAGTTGTGAATTTGAGAAATACTTGTGTTGAATTTTGCAAGCCCCGTAGCATGCACATATGGTAAACGTTATGTAACAAATTTGAAACATGGGGTGTTCTTTGAGTGTCCTCCTTATGAGTGGCGGTCGGGGACGAGCGATGGTCTTTTCCTACCAATCTATCCCCCTAGGAGCATGCGCGTAGTGCTTGGTTTTTGATGACTTGTAGATTTTTGCAATAAGTGTGTGAGTTCTTTATGACTAATGTTGAGTCCATGGATTATACGCACTCTCGCCCTTCCATCATTGCTAGCCTCTTCGGTACCGTGCATTGCCCTTTCACACATTGAGAGTTGGTGCAAACTTCGCCGGTGCATCCAACCCCCGTGATATGATACACTCTTTCACACATAAACCTCCTTATATCTTCCTCAAAATAGCCACCATACCTACCTATTATGGCATTTCCATAGCCATTCCGAGATATATTGCCATGCAAGTTTCCACCGTTCCGTTTATCATGACACGTTCATCATTGTCATATTGTGTAGCATGATCATGTAGTTGACATAGTATTTGTGGCAAACCCACCATTCATAATTCTTTCATACATGTCACTCTTGGTTCATTGCATATCCCGGTACACCGCTGGAGGCATTCATATAGAGTCATTGTTCTAGTATCGAGTTGTAATCATTGAGTTGTAAATAAATAGAAGTGTGATGATCATCATTTTCTAGAGCATTGTCCCAAGTGAGGAATATATATATAAAAATAGAAAGGCCATAAAAAAGAGAAGGCCAAAAAATGAGAGAAAAAGAGAGAAGGGACAATGTTACTATCCTTTTTCCACACTTGTACTTCAAAGTAGAACCATAATCTTTATGATAGAGAGTCTCTTGTTTTGTCACTTTTATATATTAGTGGGAACTTTTCATTATAGAACTTGGCTTGTATATTCCAACAATGGGCCTCCTCAAGTGCCCTAGGTCTTCGTGAGCAAGCAAGTTGGATGCACACCCACTTAGTTTCTTTTGTTGAGCTTTCATATATTTATAGCTCTAGTGCATCCGTTGCATGGCAATCCCTACTCCTTGCATTAACATCAATCGGTGGGAATCTCCATAGCTCATTGATTAGCCTCGTTGATGTGAGACTTTCTCCTTTTTTGTCTTCTCCACATAACCCCCATCATTATATTCTATTCCACCCATAATGCTATATCCATGGCTCACACTCATGTATTGCGTGAAGGTTGAAAAAGTTTGAGATTACTAAAGTATGAAACAATTGCTTGGCATGTCATCGGGGTTGTGCATGATGAGAGCATTCTTGTGTGACGAAAATGGAGCATGACTAAACTATATGATTTTGTAGGGATGAACTTTCTTTGGCCATGTTATTTTGAGAGGACATAATTGCTTAGTTAGTATGCTTGAAGTATTATTATTTTTATGTCAATATTGAACTTTTATCTTGAATCTTTCGGATCTGAATATTCATACCACAATTAAGAAGAATTACATTGAAATTATGCCTAGTAGCATTCCACATCAAAAATTCTGTTTTTTTTTCATTTACCTACTCGAGGACGAGCAGGAATTAAGCTTGGGGATGCTTGATACGTCTCCAACGTATCTATAATTTTTTATTGTTCCATCCTATATCATATTCTGTTTTGGACATTATTGGGCTTTATTATACACTTTTATATTATTTTTGGGACTAACCTATTAACCGGAGGCCCATCCCAGAATTGCTGTTTTTTTGCCTATTTCAGAGTTTCGCAGAAAAAGAATATCAAACGGAGTCCAAATGGAATGAAACCTTCAGGAACGTGATTTTTGGAACGAACGTGATCCAGAGGACTTGGAACCTACGTCAAGACTTCAACCGGGAAGCCACGAGGTAGGGGGCGCGCCTACCCCCCCCCCCTCCCAAGCGCGCCCTCCACACTCGTGGGCCCCATGTTGCTCCACCGACATACTCCTTCCTCCTATATATACCTACGTACTCCCAAACTACCAAATACGGAGCCAAAACCCTAATTCCACCACTGCAACCTTCTGTACCCGTGAGATCCCATCTTGGGGCCTGTTCCGGAGCTCCACCGGAGAGGGCATCGATCACGGAGGGCTTCTACATCAACACCATAGCCTCTCCGATGAAGTGTGAGTAGTTTACCGCAGACCTTTGGGTCCATAGTTATTAGCTAGATGGCTTCTTCTCTCTTTTTGGATCTCAATACAATGTTCTTCCCCTCTCTTGTGGAGATCTATTTGATGTAATCTTCTTTTGCGGTGTGTTTGTTGAGACCGATGAATTGTGGGTTTATGATCAAGTTTATCTATGAACAATATTTGAATCTTTTGAATTCTTTAATGTATGATTAATTATCTTTCGAAGTCTTTTCGAATTATCAGTTTGGTTTGGCCTACTAGATTGATCTTTCTTGCAATGGGAGAAGTGCTTAGCTTTGGGTTCAATCTTGCGGTGTCCTTTCCCAGTGACAGTAGGGGCAGCAAGGCACGTATTGTATTGTTGCCATCGAGGATAACAAGATGGGGTTTATACCATATTGCATGAGTTTATCCCTCTACATCATGTCATCTTGCTTAAAGTGTTACTCTGTTCTTATGAGCTTAATACTCTAGATGCATGCTGGATAGCGGTCGATGTGTGGAGTAATAGTAGTAGATGCAGGCAGGAGTCGGTCTACTTGTCTCGGACGTGATGCCTGTATTCATGATCATACCTAGATATTCTCATAACTATGCTCAATTCTGTCAATTGCTCAACAGTAATTTGTTCACCCGCCATAAATACTTATGCTCTTGAGAGAAGCCACTAGTGAAACCTGTGGCCCCTGGGTCTATTTTCCATCATATTAATCTCCCGACAACAAGCTATTTCTGGCGCCATTTTTATTTTACTTTCTTTACTTTGCATATTTATCATAAAAATACCAAAAATATTATCTTATCATATCTATCAGATCTCACTCTCGTAAGTGACCGTGTAGGGATTGACAACCCCTTATCACGTTGGTTGCGAGGATTTATTTGTTTGTGTAGGTGCGAGGGACTCGTGCGTGGCCTCCTACTGGATTGATACCTTGGTTCTCAAAAACTGAGGGAAATACTTACGCTACTTTGCTGCGTCACCCTTTCCTCTTCAAGGGAAAACCAACGCAGTGCTCAAGAGGTAGCAGTAGCTTCGGCCCTGTGTCGGCCGCGGGGGAGGTGGTGATGGCATCACCTGCTCCAACCTCGTCCCCAACAACGTTCACATCCTCGTGCGGCCCCGCATTCCCCGCGATGTTAGGAGCCGCGGGCGGCGGAGCCTTCGAGGTGGATGGATGGGCCGAGGCACCAGATTTCTTCTTGGACACCATGGTCGATGACACCGTCGAGGATGAAGATGGTGTTAAAGATGACGCGCTGCGCACACTTTCAGGTTCGCACAAGCGACCCCCCTACCTGGCGTGCCAAAGATGTCGCGGGATATCCACGGCCACCTATGGGACCGGGTGGCCCCTTGCTGGTTTGGCGGGGGGATGTCGCATTGCATAAAGAGCAGATCAGCATGGGCAGCACGACAAAGAGCACACAAGCAATTTACCCAGGTTCGGGCCGCCGCGACGCGTAAGACCCTACTCCTGCTTTGGTGGATTAATGGGGGAAGGAGTGTGGTGATGCGTAGTACACTTGCCCGGCAGGGTTTGCCTTGGGGCCGCAGCGACTACACGCGGATGGTGGCTTGGGTTCATCAACTTTTCAACCCCTCATACCAGTGCCATGGGCCTCCTTTTATAGATTAAGGGGTCACCATAGTGGCAAAGTGGTCATTATCCACTGATATGATAGCGAACAGTGTTATCATACCTAACTCTGCAGGCTAACAAGGTGCATTAAATGCGCCGCTTAGTGTCACATCACTGATCGCCCGGCAAGGCCTGTCGGGCTATCTTGCCAGCTCTGCATCTGTTCTCTTGACACGTCGTTGGACGGGTGTCATCTGCAGGTTTCTTCTATAGGAAACGGCTCCCATGTGGTGAATGGTTGCCACTTGATCATCTTGCAGCTTGACACCGCAATAATTCACAACATGGGTCGTGCTTAGAGTGGTTGGTGGGATGGTTCTGCCCTCGCAAGCCCCATGGGCTCTGCCGGTCGGGGAGCCTTGGTTGCTTGCTTCTGGTGGCCCTACTCCTTGCCAGGCTCGCCTGCCCGGCAAGGGAGGCCCTTTTCTTGCCGATATCTTGCTCATCTGGCTCGATCTTGGTCTCTGTGGGATGCGTGTTGAAGGTAATATGCCCTAGAGGCAATAATAAAGTTATTATTTATTTCCTTATATCATGATAAATGTTTATTATTCATGCTAGAATTGTATTAACCAGAAACATAATACATGTGTGAATACATAGACAAACTTAGTGTCACTAGTATGCCTCTACTTGACTAGCTCGTTAATCAAAGATGGTTATGTTTCCTAACCATGAACAAAGTGTTGTTATTTGATTAACGAGGTCACATCATTAGTTGAATGATCTGATTGACATGACCCATTCCATTAGCTTAGCACCCGATCGTTTAGTATGTTGCTATTGTTTTCTTCATGACTTATACATGTTCCTATCACTATGAGATTATGCAACTCCCGTTTGCCGGAGGAACACTTTGTGTGCTACCAAACGTCAGAACGTAACTGGGTGATTATAAAGGAGCTCTACAGGTGTCTCCAATGGTAGATGTTGGGTTGGCGTATTTTGAGAATAGGATTTGTCACTCCGATTGTCGGAGAGGTATCTCTGGGCCCTCTCGGTAATGCACATCACATAAGCCTTGCAAGCATTGCAACTAATGAGTTATTTGCGGGATGATGTATTACGGAACGAGTAAAGAGACTTGCCAGTAACGAGATTGAACTAGGTATTGGATACCGACGATCGAATATCGGGCAAGTAACATACCGATGACAAAGGGAACAACGTATGTTGTTATGCGGTCTGACCGATAAAGATCTTCGTAGAATATGTAGGAGCCAATATGGGCATCTAGGTCCCGCTATTGGTTATTGACCGGAGACGTGTCTCGGTCATGTCTACATTGTTCTCGAACCGTAGGGTCCGCACGCTTAACGTTACGATGACAATTATTATGAGTTTATGCATTTTGATGTACCGAAGATTGTTCGGAGTCCCGGATGTGATCATGGATATGACGAAGAGTCTCGAAATGGTCGAGACATAAAGATTGATATATTGGAAGCCTATGTTTGGATATCGGAAGTGTTCTGGGTGAAATCGGGATTTTACCGGAGTACCGGGAGGTTACCGGAACCCCCCCGGGAGCTATATGGGCCTTAGTGGGCTTTAGTGGAAAGGAGAAAGGGGCAGCCCAAGGTGGGCCGCGCGCCTCCCCCCTCCCCTAGTCCTATTAGGACAAGGAGAGGTGGCCGGCCCCCTCTCTCTCTTCCCCCCCCCCTCGAGGTATCCTATTCCAACTAGGATTGGGGGGAATCCTACTCCCAGAGGGAGTAGGACTCCCTTGGCGCGCCCTCCTTGGTCGGCCGCCCCCTCCCCCTTGGCTCCTTTATATACGGAGGCAGGGGGCACCCTAGAATACACAAGTTGATCCTTGAGATCGTTCCTTAGCCGTGTGCGGTGCCCCCTGCCACCATATTCCACCTCGATCATATTGTAGCGGTGCTTAGGCGAAGCCCTGCGACGGTAGAACATCAAGATCGTCACCACGCCGTCATGCTAACGGAACTCCTCCCTGACGCTTTGCTGGATCGGAGCCCGGGGATCGTCATCGAGCTGTACGTGTGCTAAGAACTCGGAGGTGCCGGAGTAACGGTGCTTGGATCGGTCGGATCGGGAAGACGTACGACTACTTCCTCTATGTTGTGTCAACGCTTCCGCAGTCGGTCTACGTGGGTACGTAGACAACACTCTCCCCTCTCGTTGCTGTGCATCATCATGATCTTGCGTGTGCGTAGGAAATTTTTTGAAATTACTACGTTCCCCAACAGTGGTATCAGAGCCTAGGTTTTATATGTTGATGTTATATGCACGAGTAGAACACAAGTGAGTTGTGGGCGATATAAGTCATACTGCCTACCAGCATGTCATACTTTGGTTCAGCGGTATTGTTGGACGAGACGACCCGGACCAACATTACGCGTACGCTTACGCGAGACCGGTTCCCCCGACGTGCTTTGCACATAGGTGGCTTGCGGGCGACTGTCTCTCCAACTTTAGTTGAACCGAGTATGGCTACGCCCGGTCCTTGCGAAGGTTAAAACAGAGTCAAATTGACAAACTATCGTTGTGGTTTTGATGCGTAGGTGAGATTGGTTCTTGCTTAAGCCCGTAGCAGCCACGTAAAACTTGCAACAACAAAGTAGAGGACGTCTAACTTGTTTTTGCAGGGCATGTTGTGATGTGATATGGTCAAGGCATGATGATGAATTTTATTGTATGAGATGATCATGTTTTGTAACCGAGTTATCGGCAACTGGCAGGAGCCATATGGTTGTCGCTTTATTGTATGCAATGCAATCGCGATGTAATGCTTTACTTTATCACTAAGCGGTAGCGATAGTCGTGGAAGCATAAGATTGGCGAGACGACAACGATGCTACGATGGAGATCAAGGTGTCGCGCCGGTGACGATGGTGATCATGACGGTGCTTCGGAGATGGAGATCACAAGCACAAGATGATGATGGCCATATCATATCACTTATATTGATTGCATGTGATGTTTATCTTTTTATGCATCTTATCTTGCTTTGATTGACGGTAGCATTATAAGATGATCTCTCACTAAATTATCAAGAAGTGTTCTCCCTGAGTATGCACCGTTGCCAAAGTTCGTCGTGCCCAGACACCACGTGATGATCGGGTGTGATAAGCTCTACGTCCATCTACAACGGGTGCAAGCCAGTTTTGCACACGCAGAATACTCAGGTTAAACTTGACGAGCCTAGCATATGCAGATATGGCCTCGGAACACGGAGACCGAAAGGTCGAGCGTGAATCATATAGTAGATATGATCAACATAACGATGTTCACCATTGAAAACTACTCCATCTCACGTGATGATCGGTTATGGTTTAGTTGATTTGGATCACGTGATCACTTAGAGGATTAGAGGGATGTCTATCTAAGTGGGAGTTCTTAAGTAATTTGATTAATTGAACTTAAACTTATCATGAACTTAGTACCTGATAGTATCTTGCTTGTTTATGTTGATTGTAGATAGATGGCTCGTGCTGTTGTTCCGTTGAATTTTAATGCGTTCCTTGAGAAAGCAAAGTTGAAAGATGATGGTAGCAATTACACGGACTGGGTCCGTAACTTGAGGATTATCCTCATTGCTGCTCAGAAGAATTACGTCCTGGAAGCACCGCTGGGTGCCAGGCCTGCTGCTGGAGCAACACCAGATGTTATGAACGTCTGGCAGAGCAAAGCTGATGACTACTCGATAGTTCAGTGTGCCATGCTTTACGGCTTAGAATCGGGACTTCAACGACGTTTTGAACGTCATGGAGCATATGAGATGTTCCAGGAGTTGAAGTTAATATTTCAAGCAAATGCCCGGATTGAGAGATATGAAGTCTCCAATAAGTTCTATAGCTGCAAGATGGAGGAGAACAGTTCTGTCAGTGAGCATATACTCAAAATGTCTGGGTATAATAATCACTTGATTCAGATGGGAGTTAATCTTCCAGATGATTGCGTCATTGACAGAATTCTCCAATCACTGCCACCGAGCTACAAGAGCTTCATGATGAACTATAATATGCAAGGGATGAACAAGACTATTCCCGAGCTCTTCGCAATGCTGAAAGCTGCGGAGGTAGAAATCAAGAAGGATCATCAAGTGTTGATGGTTAACAAGACCACTAGTTTCAAGAAAAAGGGCAAAGGGAAGAAGAAGGGGAACTTCAAGAAGAACGGCAAGCAAGTTGCTGCTCAGGAGAAGAAACCCAAGTCTGGACCTAAGCCTGAAACTGAGTGCTTCTACTGCAAGCAGACTGGTCACTGGAAGCGGAACTGCCCCAAGTATTTGGCGGATAAGAAGGATGGCAAGGTGAACAAAGGTATATGTGATATACATGTTATTGATGTGTACCTTACTAGAGCTCGCAGTAGCACCTGGGTATTTCATACTAGTTTAGTTGCTAATATTTGCAACTCGAAACAGGGACTACGGATTAAGCGAACACTGGCAAAGGACGAGGTGACGATGTGCGTGGGAAACGGTTCCAAAGTCGATGTGATCGCGGTCGGCACGCTACCTCTACATCTACCTTCGGGATTAATATTAGACCTAAATAATTGTTATTTGGTGCCAGCGTTGAGCATGAACATTATATCTGGATCTTGTTTGATGCGAGACGGTTATTCATTTAAATCAGAGAATAATGGTTGTTCTATTTATATGAGTAATATCTTTTATGGTCATGCACCTTTGAAGAGTGGTCTATTTTTGATGAATCTCGATAGTAGTAACACACATATTCATAATGTTGAAGCCAAAAGATGCAGAGTTGATAATGATAGTGCAACTTATTTGTGGCACTGCCGTTTAGGTCATATCGGTATAAAGCGCATGAAGAAACTCCATACTGATGGACTTTTGGAACCACTTGATTATGAATCACTTGGTACTTGCGAACCGTGCCTCATGGGCAAGATGACTAAAACACCGTTCTCCGGTACTATGGAGAGAGCAACAGATTTGTTGGAAATCATACATACCGATGTATGTGGTCCGATGAATATTGAGGCTCGTGGCGGATATCGTTATTTTCTCACCTTCACAGATGACTTAAGCAGATATGGGTATATCTACTTAATGAAACATAAGTCTGAAACATTTGAAAAGTTCAAAGAATTTCAGAGTGAAGTTGAAAATCATCGTAACAAGAAAATAAAGTTTCTACGATCTGATCGTGGAGGAGAATATTTGAGTTACGAGTTTGGTGTACATTTGAAACAATGCGGAATAGTTTCGCAACTCACGCCACCCGGAACACCACAGCGTAATGGTGTGTCCGAACGTCGTAATCGTACTTTACTAGATATGGTGCGATCTATGATGTCTCTTACTGATTTACCGCTATCGTTTTGGGGTTATGCTTTAGAGACGGCCGCATTCACGTTAAATAGGGCACCATCAAAATCCGTTGAGACGACGCCTTATGAACTATGGTTTGGCAAGAAACCAAAGTTGTCGTTTCTTAAAGTTTGGGGCTGCGATGCTTATGTGAAAAAGCTTCAACCTGATAAGCTCGAGCCCAAATCGGAGAAATGTGTCTTCATAGGATACCCAAAGGAGACTGTTGGGTACACCTTCTATCACAGATCCGAAGGCAAGACATTCGTTGCTAAGAATGGATCCTTTCTAGAGAAGGAGTTTCTCTCGAAAGAAGTGAGTGGGAGGAAAGTAGAACTTGACGAGGTAACTGTACCTGCTCCCTTATTGGAAAGTAGTACATCACAGAAAACTGTTTCTGCGACACCTATACCAATTAGTGAGGAAGCTAATGATGATGATCATGAAACTTCAGGACAAGATACTACTGAACCTCGTAGATCAACCAGAGCGAGATCCGCACCAGAGTGGTACGGTAATCCTGTTCTGGAAATCATGCTGCTAGATCATGATGAACCTACGAACTATGAAGAAGCGATGGTGAGCCCAGATTCCGCAAAATGGCTTGAAGCCATGAAATCTGAGATGGGATCCATGTATGAGAACAAAGTATGGACTTTGGTTGACTTGCCCGATGATCGGCAAGCAATTGAGAATAAATGGATCTTCAAGAAGAAGACTGACGCTGATGGTAATGTTACTATCTACAAAGCTCGACTTGTCGCAAAAGGTTTTCGACAAGTTCAAGGGGTTGACTACGATGAGACTTTCTCACCCGTAGCAATGCTTATGTCTGTCCGAATCATGTTAGCGATTGCCGCATTTTATGATTATGAAATTTGGCAGATGGATGTCAAAACTGCATTCCTGAATGGATTTCTGGAAGAAGAGTTGTATATGATGCAACTGGAAGGTTTTGTGGATCCAAAGGGAGCTAACAAAGTATGCAAGCTCCAGCGATCCATTTATGGACTGGTGCAAGCCTCTCGGAGTTGGAATAAACGCTTTGATAGTGTGATCAAAGCATTTGGTTTTATACAGACTTTCGGAGAAGCCTGTATTACAAGAAAGTGAGTGGGAGCTCTGTAGCATTTCTAATATTATATGTGGATGACATATTACTGATTGGAAATGATATAGAATTTCTGGATAGCATAAAGGGATACTTGAACAAGAGTTTTTCAATGAAAGACCTCGGTGAAGCTGCTTACATATTAGGCATAAAGATCTATAGAGACAGATCAAGGCGCTTAATTGGACTTTCACAAAGCACATAGCTTGACAAGATTTTGAAGAAGTTCAAAATGGATCAAGCAAAGAAAGGGTTCTTGCCTGTGTTACAAGGTGTGAAGTTGAGTCAGACTCAATGCCCGACCACTGCAGAAGATAGAGAGAAAATGAAAGATGTTCCCTATGCTTCAGCAATAGGCTCTATCATGTATGCAATGCTGTGTACCAGACCTGATGTGTGCCTTGCTATAATCTTAGCAGGGAGGTACCAAAGTAATCCAGGAGTGGATCACTGGACATCGGTCAAGAACATCCTGAAATACCTAAAAGGACTAAGGATATGTTTCTCGTATATGGAGGTGACAAAGAGCTCATCGTAAGAGGTTACGTTGATGCAAGCTTTGACGCTGATCGGGACGATTCTAAATCACAAACCAGATACGTGTTTACATTAAATGGTGGAGCTGTCAGTTGGTGCAGTTCTAAACAAAGCGTCGTAGCGGGATCTACATGTGAAGCGGAGTACATAGCTGCTTCGGAAGCAGCGAACGAAGGAGTCTGGATGAAGGAGTTCATATCCGATCTAGGTGTCATACCTAGTGCATCGGGTCCAATGAAAATCTTTTGTGACAATACTGGTGCAATTGCCTTGGCAAAGGAATCCAGATTTCACAAGAGGACCAAGCACATCAAGAGACGCTTCAATTCCATCCGGGAACTAGTCCAGGTGGGAGACATAGAGATTTGCAAGATACATACGGATCTGAATGTTGCAGACCCGTTGACTAAGCCTCTTCCATGAGCAAAACATGATCAACACCAAGGCTCCATGGGTGTTAGAATCATTGCTGTGTAATCCAGATTATTGACTCTAGTGCAAGTGGGAGACTGAAGGAAATATGCCCTAGAGGCAATAATAAAGTTATTATTTATTTCCTTATATCATGATAAATGTTTATTATTCATGCTAGAATTGTATTAACCGGAAACATAATACATGTGTGAATACATAGACAAACTTAGTGTCACTAGTATGCCTCTACTTGACTAGCTCGTTAATCAAAGATGGTTATGTTTCCTAACCATGAACAAAGTGTTGTTATTTGATTAACGAGGTCACATCATTAGTTGAATGATCTGATTGACATGACCCATTCCATTAGCTTAGCACCCGATCGTTTAGTATGTTGCTATTGCTTTCTTCATGACTTATACATGTTCCTATGACTATGAGATTATGCAACTCCTGTTTGCCGGAGGAACACTTTGTGTGCTACCAAACTTCACAACGTAACTGGGTGATTATAAAGGAGCTCTACAGGTGTCTCCAATGGTAGATGTTGGGTTGGCGTATTTCGAGAATAGGATTTGTCACTCCAATTGTCGGAGAGGTATCTCTGGGCCCTCTCGGTAATGCACATCACATAAGCCTTGCAAGCATTGCAACTAATGAGTTATTTGCGGGACGATGTATTAGGAACAAGTAAAGAGACTTGCTAGTAACGAGATTGAACTAGGTATTGGATACCGACGATCGAATCTCGGGCAAGTAACATACCGATGACAAAGGGAACAACGCATGTTGTTATGCGGTCTGACCGATAAAGATCTTTGTAGAATATGTAGGAGCCAATATGGGCATCCAGGTCCCGCTATTGGTTATTGACCGGAGACGTGTCTCGGTCATGTCTACATTGTTCTCGAACCGTAGGGTCCGCACGCTTAACGTTACGATGACAGTTATTATGAGTTTATGCATTTTGATGTACCGAAGATTGTTCGGAGTCCCGGATGTGATCATGGACATGACGAGGAGTCTCGAAATGGTCGAGACATAAAGATTGATATATTGGAAGCCTATGTTTGGATATCGGAAGTGTTCCGGGTGAAATTGGGATTTTACCGGAGTACCGGGAGGTTACCAGAACCCCCCGGGAGCTATATGGGCCTTAGTGGGCTTTAGTGGAAAGGAGAAAGGGGCAGCCCAAGGTGGGCCGCGCGCCTCCCCCCTCCCCTAGTCCTATTAGGACAAGGAGAGGTGGCCGGCCCCCTCTCTCTCTTTCCCCCCTCGAGGAATCCTATTCCAACTAGGATTGGGGGGGGGGGAATCCTACTCCCAGAGGGAGTAGGACTCCCTTGGCGCGCCCTCCTTGGCCGGCTGCCCCCTCCCCCTTGGCTCCTTTATATACGGAGGAAGGGGCACCCTAGAACACACAAGTTGATCCTTGAGATCGTTCCTTAGCCGTGTGCGGTGCCCCCTGCCACCATATTCCACCTCGATCATATTGTAGCGGTGCTTAGGCGAAGCCCTGCGACGGTAGAACATCAAGATCATCACCACGCCGTCGTGCTGACGGAACTCCTCCCCGATGCTTTGCTGGATCGGAGCCCGGGGATCATCATCGAGCTGTACGTGTGCTAAGAACTCGGAGGTGCCGGAGTAACGGTGCTTGGATCGGTCGGATCGGGAAGACGTACGACTACTTCCTCTACATTGTGTCAATGCTTCCGCAGTCGGCCTGCGTGGGTACGTAGACAACACTCTCCCCTCTCGTTGTTGTGCATCATCATGATCTTGCGTGTGTGTAGGAATTTTTTTGAAATTACTACGTTCCCCAACACGTGTTGGTTCTTCAAATCTCTTAGTCCTTCAACCTCTGACTTGGGTTGGTGCTTCAATCTTGATCTTGTGCATGTGCACAATTGGGCAACAGACCCAGGGTTTTTTGCACCGACATATGGCGTCGAGCTTCCACAGCCAGAGGCGGAGGTCCGCACCGACTCCGGTGACAACTCGGGCGACGACCCCGGCGACGACTCCGACGACGACGGACAACTGGTTAGTCATCTATACCCATTTATGTGTCAAATAGATCCTAGGGTTTCTCTGGTTACTCCTGCCTTCCCCTTTTTGGAATAGAAATCCTATGATTATGTTCTCCCAATCCATGAAATCTGAGTAAGTTTTGTTAGATCCGTGTAGTGTACTGGTACAAGTGATAAGTGATTAGTTGTTTCATCTGTGCAAATGATTTCTGCTAGTAATCCGACTAGGGTTATTGTTCGTGCTAATAACTCCTAGGCAGGACTTGACAATTGATTTTGAATGACCTACATATATGTTTGTGCCATTATTTTCTTCAAGATTGATTTGTACATAGACGACTATGCTTAAAAATTGAAACATAATCTCTAAATATGTATAAAAATAGCCATAAATTCCTAATCCTACTTCATGACATGTAAACATTGATTTGATGCCAACTTTTGGCAACTGCCAAATGTTCGCTAGAGATTAGTTTGTAAATATTAATTTGACGCCACACTTTTTTTAGTATTTTTATAGGTGTTGTATGACGATGTGGACAGCGAGGATGAAGATTGCCAGAGGAGGTACAAGAGGCAAATCCTGAGGGAGCTTTATGCGGGAATGCATAACGGGCGTATTAGGACCTAGGACGGCGGCTATCGATACCCATTTTTGCATCCACAAGCTTCATGACGCGTATGAAAGTGTTCTAGCACATGCAAGAGGACGAGCCGTTGGCTCCTTCAAGCACAAGTATTCCCGCAGGGTGTCGCACGGCGCGTACGCCGAGTACCTGGAGAAGCTTCGGGATCGTGCCGACAGATGAGATGAGATGTGGGATCGAACTATGTACGCTTGACTATGCTTAATGACGGTTGGATTATGTACTTATGGTTGAACTATGCTTGTGTACACTTATTATCTATGTCTGAATATGTTTAATATATGTTTACTTATGTCTAAATGTTGGATATGGATGCAAGGAGTTCGGTTGATGGAATCTACCTCCGTCCTGATCTATTGGTACCCTTTGTAATTTGTGTTAAATTTTGGCCAAAGATTCAACTGACAAAATGTTAGTGCATGTCAGCAAAAATTATATCATTGGATGTGCATTTGAACATAGTGTTCAATGATATAATTTTTGGTGACATGCATAAACATTTGTTAGTTAAATATTTAGTCAAAATTTGGTACAAATTACAAAGGGGACCAATAAACCAGGACGGAGGTAGTACGTCAATCACACACAGCTCCCAAAATTGGAACCGAGTGCAATGACTTTCATTTTGCATGTTACGTCAATCGCACACAGTTGGCTCTAGCAAGCCGTTCCTTCTGAAATTCTTTGTGGGACAGAAAACCCTCACCACCCAATTCAAAAAACAAAAAAGAAAAACCTCACCATCCCCGCGTCACAAAAACCCTCACCCCGCCCGCCACCCCCTCCGGTCCCCATTCACACATGCACAAACTCATCCGCGTCTATGCATGGCACCGCCTATCGAGGCGGCAACCACTTAGCTCGACACTTGTAGCCGCCACCAGGCTGCCGGCAAACCCCACCGCATTTCGCCACTTCCGCTTGCCGCCGCCTATCGCCATCAACTTTGTCGACACTGCTCGCGGTCGACCCAGCTTCGCCCAGTTGGGGAATCCACTGTACTGAGGGTTTTTTCTCATGGACAACAAGGTAACTAATTTAATGAGATATTATCTCATCTCTTATCCCAATTCATCTGCCTCCTTTAATCACCCGGCTGAAATCGCCGTGAACTCATTTTTTTATTCGAGCTAATTTGAGGGTTTTCTTTCTTTCATAGAGTGTACAGTGCGCGGACACAACATGACTTTGCGGCCACCGCCAGACATCCATGGAGTTCCATCTCACCATACCAGATGACTTGAGGATGTGCGCGATATGTTCAATCTCACCCTAAATCTGTTGGCATGGCCTCCTTTCCTAAACATATACTAAATATTGCTACATTTGGATAAAAGGTGCCACATGCACCATATACGTCAAAGGGGATTTTTTTACTCTTCTTTCTATATTAGGCAAATTAATGATGCATTTTTCTTTTGATTACTCTCATATTTCCTTGACATCATGTTTACCCTATTTGTTTAATTATAGATTTTTGTCCTTCGATTTCAACTGCTATACAGTTCTTTCAATTTGGGCCCATATTTGCATGTTACCATATTTTTTTAACAATCCTACCATTTTCTGCAGCGCGTTATAAGTCTCCAACATATCTACTTTTTCTCACGCTTTTCCTCTTGTTTTGGAATCCTCTAATTTGCATGATTTGAATGAAACTAACCCCGGACTGACGTTGTTTTCAGCAGAACTACCATGGTGTTGTTTTTGTGCAGAAATAAAAGTTCTCGGAATGAAACGAAACTTTGCGAAGAATTTTTATGGAATAAAAGAGAACTACTGGAGCCAAGACCCACCAGAGAGGGGCCCATGGGTGGGCACAACCCAGTAGGGCGCGCCCCCTCTCCTGGCGCGCCCAGGTGGGTTGTACCCACCCGGTGGCCCCGTAGACGATCCCCCTGATACTATAAAATCACATATTTCCAGAAAAAAATAAGGGAGAAAGAATTATCGCATTCCACGAGACAGAGCCGCCGCCAAGCCCTGTTCTTCCTCGGGAGGGCAGATCTGGAGTCCGTTTGGGGCTCCGGAGAGGGGGGGGGGTCTTTGTTCATCGTCATCACCAACCCATCTCCATGGCCAATTCCATGATGCTCCCCACCGGGAGTGAGTAATTCCTTTGTAGGCGCGCTGGTCGGTGAGGAGTTGGATGATATTCATCATGTAATCGAGTTAGTTTTGTTAGGGCTTGATTCCTAGTATCCACTATGTTCTTAGATTGATGTTGATATGACTCTGCTTAATGCTTGTCACTTTGGGCCCGGGTACCATGAACTCAGATCTGAACCGTTTATGAACTCCGATCTTGCAAGTTATAGTCACCTACTACGTGTTATGATCCGGCAACCCCGGAGTGACAACAACCGGGCCCACTCCCGATGATGACCGTAGTTTGAGGAGTTCATGTATTCACTATGTGTTAATGCTTTGTTCCGGTTCTCTATTAAAAGGAGGCCTTAATATCCCTTAGTTTCCAATATGGACCCCGCTGCCACGGGAGGGCAGGACAAAAGATGTCATGCAAGTTCTTTTAATAAAGCATGTGTGACTATTTACAAAATACATGCCTACATTATATCGATGAACTGGAGCTAGTGCCGTATCACCCTAGGTTATAACTGTCACATGATGAATATCATCCAACGAGTCACCGATCCAATGCCTACGAATTTATCTTATATTTTTTCTGCTAAGTTACTACTACTATCATCACTGTTACACTTGCTACAAAATTACTGCTATCACTGTTACTGTTACCGTTACTGCTGTCACTACTATCAAAACTATCATATTACTTTGCTACTGATCACTTTGCTGCAGATAATTAATCTCCAGGTGTGGTTGAATTGACAACTCAGCTGCTAATACCTTCAAATATTCTTTGGCTCCCCTTGTGTCGAATCTATAAATTTGGGTTGAATACTCTACCCTCAAAAACTGTTGCGATCCCCAATACTTGTGGGTTATCAAGACCTTTTTCTGGCATCGTTGCCGGGGAGCATAGAAATATTTGTTGAGTCACTTGGGATTATTATCATATTATCACTATGAAGAATCTGAAGGATCCAAAGACTAAGATATTTCCCTCAAAGATGAGGGGAGGTAAGGAACTGCCATCCAGTTCTGCTTTAGATTCACCTTCTGTTATGAGTAAACTTGCAACACCACCACATGCTATCAATTCTAATATGTCGCAAGTTATTGATGATGCTACTTCTGCTATGAATGATGCTTATGATGATGCTAGTACCTTGCTTAATAATGATGATGTGCCACTTGGTGAATTTCTTGATGAATAAATTGCTAGAGTAATACAACATGATGTTGTTGAATCTGATGATGAGCTTGAAACTAAAACTCCTAAAACACCTGCTAGAACTAGCCTGCCTAGATATGAATTGCCTAAGATACCGGAAGGTTATGTTATGAATGAGGAGATAACTAGAGATATTCTTGCTTGTAAGGATAGAGATGATCTAGAGAAATTACTATGCAAGTATAAAGAAAAATCTCTAAATGCTAGAATGAAAGATGATCCTAAGTTTGCTACTTCACCAAACTTTATTGATGATAAGGATTATGAATTCTCTATCGACCCAGAGTTAATTAATTTTGTTGAATCTGATCCTTTCCATGGTTATGAAACTGAAACTGTTGTGGCACATATTACTAAGTTGAATGATATAGCCACCCTTTTTACTCATAATGAGAAAACTCGCTATTACTTTATTCTCAAATTATTTCCTTTCTCATTAAAGGGTGATGCTAAAGCTAGGTACAATACTCTTACTCCTGGCTATGATCACAGTCCCCAGGATATGATTTATTACTTCTCTGAAAAATATTTTCCTGCTCATAAGAAACAAGCTGCCTTACCGGAAATATTTAATTTTGTGCAAACTAAAGAAGAGAGTCTCCCACAAGCTTGGGGGAGGCTTTGCCAATTACTTAATGCTTTGCCTGATCATCCTCTTAAGAAAAATGAAACACTTGATATCTTCTATAATGGACTAACCGATGCTTCTAGGGACTTCCCAGATAGTTGTGTTTGTTGTGTTTTCAGGGAAAGAACTATTGCTCAAGCTAAAGAATTATTGAATAACATATTGAAAAATTATGATGATTGGACTCTTCCTGAACCACCTCCTAAACCCACTCCAAATAAGAGGGGTATATTATATCTCAGTCCTGAAGATATGCAAGAGGTAAAGAAATCTATGAAGGAAAAAGGTATTAAAGCTGAGGATGTTAAAAATTTACCTCCTATTGAAGAAATACATGGGCTTAATACACCACCACTGCCTAAGGTGGTAGAGGTAAATTCTCTAATGAATTTTAATGAAAATGATAATCCTCACAATATGCATCCTAGTCAATTCCTTTATGAGTTTGAAAATTATATTAGAAAACAAGATCACTTCAATGCAAATGTAACGAAACAATTGAAATATAACTCTGATATGATTGCTCACTTGAGTGACTTGTTATTTAGAATTTCAAATGATGTTAGAGGTGTTGGAAAACATGCTTCTATGGTACAAACCCACTTAGAACAAGTTGCTAAATCACAAAGAGAATTGCTTGATGAAATGAATAATAATATGCATGACTTTGCTGTTAGAGTTGCAGCTAGAGGAGGTAAAAGGACTCAAGAACCACTTTATCCTGAGGGACACCCAAAAAGAATTGAACAAGATTCACAAAGAAATAACACTAGTGCACCTGGTCCTTCTAAAAAGAAAAGGAAGAAGAAAAATGATAGGACTTTGCATGCTTCTAGTGAACCTGAAATAGAAAAACCTCCTGACAATGAAAATGAAATTTCTATCTCTGATGTTGAAACTCAATCTGGTAATGAACATCCACCTAGTGGTAATCAAAAAGATAATGCTGATGTTCACGAAGATGCTCAACTAAATAAAGAAAAAGAACTAGATAATGATGTTGAAATAGAACCACCTGTTGATCTTGATAACCCACAACCTAAGAATAAAAGGTATGATAAAAGAGAGTTCTTTGCTAGAAAACACGGTAAGGAAAGAGAATCGTGGGTTCAAAAACCTATGCCCTTTCCACCCAAGTCAACTAAAAAGAATGATGATGAAGAATTTGAACGCTTTGCTGAAATGCTGAGGCCAGTCTTTTTGCGTACTCGCTTGACTGATATCTTGAAAATGCCTCCTTATGCAAAGTATATGGAAGACATCATCACTAATAAGAGAAAAATACCGGAAGCTGAAATCTCCACTATACTTGCTAATTATACTTTCAAAGATGGAGTACCTAAAAAACTTGGAGATCCGGGAATACCAACTATACCTTGCTCTATCAAAAAGAATTATGTGAAAACTGCTTTGTGTGATTTAGGAGCTGGTGTTAGTGTTATGCCTTTATCTTTATATAAAAGACTTGACTTGAATAAACTCACACCTACTGAAATATCTTTGCAAATGGCTGACAAATCAACTGCCATACCTATCGGTATCCATGAGGATGTGCCCGTTGTTGTTGCTAATGTTACTATTTTGACTAACTTTGTTATACTTGAGATGCCCGAGGACGACAACATGTCGATTATCCTTGGTAGACCCTTGTTGAATACTGTAGGGGCTGTTATTGATTGTAATAAAAGCAAGGTTACTTTTCATATCAATGGTAATGAGCATACGGTGCACTTTCCGAAGAAATAATTCCAAGTGAATGGTATTAATGTTATTGAAAAATCTCTGACAATCACTATTGGAAGTTTTCAAATACCTCTACCTACTGTCAAGAAATATGAAATGCTTATTGTTGAGGACATTCATATCCCCATTGAGGTAACTTAGTGATTTACTAAAGTTCTTCGGTTTCATGCTAATCGAAAGTGGTTGTTAATAAGACCTGATCAACCTTATTAATGAATCATTTTTGAGAGGTATGAAGTCGATGAACTTAGTAAGAACTACCTTTTGTACCCACTTTTTGTTTTCTGTTTTTATTAGTTAAATAAAATAAAATGCCATGTTTAATCTGTTTTCCGAATTTCCCATGCAATAAAAAATCACCCAAAAATAAAAGTGCTCAGAATGCCCTAAAAATTTTATATGATTTTTTCTGAATATTTCTGAATTTTTGGTGCAAACAATACCAGAGGGAGGTGCACCAGGTGGGCACAACCCACCTGGGCGCGCCAGGACCCCCAGGCGTGCCCTGGTGGGTGGTGGTCCCCAAGTGGGCGCCCTCACTTATCTCTTTATCCCACATCATCACTTACCTCCAGAAAAAAATCTCCATTGCTCTCTCTCCCGTGTTCTTACCCTATGACCAAGGTTTACCTAGACTGTGCAACCATGGAACACCATCACTTTCTTGCACATGATCGTCCTAACATCGCCGTTCCTTATAACCTAGACTTTAGCATTAAAACTCATGATGTTATTCCATTGCATGCACCTGCTTTGTTTGATTCTGCTACCAGGGACGGATACCGGATTATGCCTGCAGACATCATCGCCTACCGGAGCGCTCAGGCTGCTGCAGAGGCAGCACAGGAGGAGCCTCAGCAGTGGGATGAGTGGATGCCTGCTCCTCAGGATCCCTACTACCATCCAGGCTATTGATCGATTACCAACTTAGGCCAAAAGCCTAAGCTTGGGGGAGTACGTGTTTCTCACCGACATTATATTCATGTTCACATATCATTCCATTTGTCGGTGTTCACACTTTTTCATTGTATCATCCATGCTTAGATTTATTTTCTTGCTTTCTTCTTGTGTGTTTGAAAAACTTTAGAAAAACCAAAAAAATTAGTTGTAATAATTTACTTTCTATGCATGCTTGGTAGTAGCACTAAAAAGAAAACCCAAAAAGATTTCCTTGTTCTTCTTTTGCTTGTTGGGAGCTTTCCTGTGTAAATAGTTTTTCTCATTTTGCTTTTCCCTTTTCTTTTCTTGTTCAAGAAAACCAAAAACTCCAAAAATATTTCAGTGTGTTTCTCTGAATTTCTTTTCTTTTTATTCGAGTCCTACCAAGGACAAGACCACGATGAAAATGTTGAGTGGCTCTCATATGAATAACTATTGAACTAATAAGAGCACATTTTACCTTGTCTTCTCCCGTTGAATAAAATGTTTGCAGATTCCAGCTTAGTCCATGGCACTCTTGCACTATTATTATTTTCACATCATTCGGTCGTGCAAGTGAAAGGCAATAATGACGATATTCGATGAACTGGCTGTGGCAGAGAGAAACTGGTATGAACTCGACTTGTTCTGTTTGTGTAAATATGTTTAACCTAGTATCCATGCTTCAGCCCGTTATGATTAAACATGTTTGCAATGACAATTAGAGATTATAGTTTCTCATGCCATGCATAAGTAGCTGGGAGTGGATAATGATTTATCTTGGATATCAACATAGCGTTAAAATGATTATGATGTACTATGATGATATGGCATCTTCCTCTGAATGTTCGAGTGGCTTGACTTGGCACATGTTCATGCATGTAGTTGAATCAAAACCAACATAGCCTCTATGATATTTATGTTCATGGTGTTCATATCCTACTCATGCTAGTGTCCAATGTTACTTATGCATAATGCATGGTTATGATCGTTGTTGCTCTCTAGCTGGCCGCTTCTCAATCTAATTGCTAGCCTTCGCATGTACTAAGTGGGAACTTTGCTTGTACATCAAAAACCTTGAACCCAAATTTATTCCAGATGAGTCCACCATACCTACCTATATGCGGTATTACCCTGCCGTCCTAAGTAAATTTGCATGTGCCACCTCTAAAAACTTCTAAAAATTATCCTGTTTGTGTGCCTGGATCGTTCATGGAACGACAGGAGGTGGTTGGTATCTTCCATGCTAAGCGGGTTATACTCAAGTCGAGTGTTTATTCACTCGCCATCACACGAGAAAATGGGCGGTAATAGGGATGCCCAGTCCCAAACTGCAAACATGAAAAAGAGTTCATCTCTTAAATAATCAAACAAAAACTCCCAATGGAGTCAAAACCTTTACTTTTATCGCTTGGGAACCGCCACTAGCGTGCTTAGCATGGAAGATGTTGATAATTGATGGTCGCGAAGTGAATAAGAAGGGTGCATGTCTCAAAATATCATTTACCTCTGTTTTACAAATTGAGCTCTGGCACCTCTGCAAATCACTGCTTCCCTCTGCGAAGGGACTTTCTATTTACTTTTATGTTGTGTCATCACCTTCTAAAACAAGCGCTAGAAACTGAGAGAGCACAGCTGTCATGATTTATGCATTGTGTGTAGCTAATGTTGGGTGCATCATGACATGATCTTTTCTACCATGAATTACAATTTTTAGTCGCAGCTTGAACTTTGGAGGTGCTCTGCATTTATGTTTTGCGGTCTCAGAAAGGGCTAGCGAAATACCTCTATTGTCATATTATGTCATGGTTGTTTTGACAACGTGTTGCTGCTTGAGATCTCTTATTATCACTCGCTAGCTGATTATGTCATTGATATGAGTTAATATAATCTTTAAATGTTATTGTCGGCATGGTTAGTTACAATGATTGGCTGAAAACTTGGGTGTTGTTTAAGCTTATTTATGCAAACAAGAGCAAAAGAGTTCGTAGAAGTTTTTCTTTCTCACTTTCAGTTTATCAACTGAATTGCTTGAGGACAAGCAAAGGTTTAAGCTTGGGGGAGTTGATACGTCTCCAACGTATCTACTTTTTCTCATGATTTACCTCTTGTTTTGGACTCTAGTTTGCATGATTTGAATGAAACTAACCCCAGACTGACATTGTTTTCAGCAGAACTACCATGGCGTTGTTTTTGTGCAGAAATAAAAGTTCTCAGGATGAAACAAAATTTTGTGAGGAATTGGTATGGAATAAAAGAGAATTACTGGAGCCAAGACCCACCAGAGAGGGGCCCCTGGGTGGGCACAACCCACCAGGGCGCGCCCCCCTCTCCTGGGAGCGCCCAGCTGGGTTGTACCCACCTGGTCGCCCCGCAGACGATCCTCCTGATACTATAAAATCACATATATCCAGAAAAAATCAGGGAGAAAGAATTATCGTGTTCCACAAGATGGAGCTGCCGCCAAGGCCTGTTCTCCTCGGGAGGGCATATCTGGAGTCTGTTTGGGGCTCCGGAGAGGGGGATCTTTGTTCTTCGTCATCACCAACCCATCTCCATCGCCAATTCCATGATGCTCCCCACCAGGAGTGAGTAATTCCTGCGTAGGCTCGCTGGTCGGTGAGGAGTTGGATGAGATTCATCATGTAATCGATTTAGTTTTGTTAGGGCTTGATCCCTAGTATCCACTATGTTCTTAGATTGATGTTGCTATGACATTGCTATGCTCAATGCTTGTCACTTTGGGCCCGGGTGCCATGACTCATATTTGAACCATTTATGAATTCATCATTATATCCATGTTTTAGATCCGATCTTACAAGTTATAGTCACCTACTACGTGTTATGATCCGGCAACCCCGGAGTGACAACAACTGGGCCCACTCCCGGTGATGACCGTAGTTTGAGAAGTTCATGTATTCATTATGTGTTAATGCTTTGTTCCGGTTCTCTATTAAAAGGAGGCCTTAATATCCCTTAGTTTCCAATATGGACCCCGCTGCCACGGGAGGGTAGGACAAAAGATGTCATGCAAGTTCTTTTAATAAAGCACGTGTAACATCCCCAGCATCACACTACAGTAATCTCTCATTAATGAAGGTCATGTCATCATGATCATCATGCCAAAATGCCCCTTGTCCAAAATCTGCTCCAAATTCAAATTCAAATTGCATGTCGAATATTTGCTTCTTCTTTCATGCAAATAAAATAGTTCATCTTATGGCAAATAATCCCTAGATATTTGTCATGTTGAATCCAACATCTTTGGAATTCCCAAATTGCCCATGGAAAATAATTATTGTTCCAGCAGCATTTAAATATGCCATTCCCAATTTCCAAAATTCCTAGACAATTCCTCTTGCCTCCAAACTATTTGTGGCAATACTAAAAATGTGCAGGAGTTTATGGGCCAAGTCCCATATTTTTCCTAAATCCCTTGGATGCAAAAAAAACCTTTTCCTCTCTCTATTTTAATTATAAGATGAAAAGAAGCCCCCCCTCCCCGCTGGGCCTTGGCCCAGATGGCCAAGCGGCCCGAGCCATCTGGCCCACTCCAGCTGGCCAGCCCAGCCTCCCACGCTCCCCCGGTCGCCTTCCTGTTCGAGCGACCGCGGGCACGGTCGCCATCAAACCACCTCGCCGGCGATGCCCAACAAGAGGATAAGGCCTCCACTGCCCCGACGCCTCGGCCCCCTCGCCTCCCACTTGCCCTGCCTCCCCCCTCCACTCACGCTAGTCCCTATCCCATTGCACACTCGCTCCCCCTCCTCTAGATCTGCCTCACCGACGTGCCATGCGCCGTCCGCCGTGCTGACCGCGGCCACCGCTGTCCCCGTCCCTCTCCGATGATTCCCCGAGCGCCGTCATACCCCGCGAAGTCTTCCTCGACCACCGGACCAAGCCAGGAGCCCCACAGCGAGCGCGGCGACCTCTTCTTCTTCCTCTACTCCGACGAACGCCGGCGTCGAATTCGGCCACTTCGCGCCTTCCCCGAGCCCATTGAGCACATCTGCAGGCTCACTGTGAGCTACACTTCCCCCCTCTCTTTTTGCTTCCATACGCGCCCGGAGCGGCTGGGCCCGCCATGGCCGAGACGAGCTCTGTCGTTGAACTCATTGCAGTCGCCCTGATGCTCCTAGCGCCGCGCTAGCGCCACCACCGAGCTCCTGGAGCTCCTAGCTGCTCAACGCACCCCTCTGCCACCCTTGCCGTGCCCTGGACGCTCGAATCCGTCGACGTCCGAACTCCGGCGCCGCTCCGGTCAGCGCTGCCGTGGCTCTAGGCCATCCCAGCACTCGGGACCACCGATGTTGGATGCGTGCGGCTCCCCTCGTTCGAACGTGCGTCACGGCGCTCGTTTTAACCACCCCGTAGGCTTTTCCCGATGCGCTCCCGATCGCCGCTGCCGCCTCCACTCGCCACCGGCGATACTCCGGTCGTCAACGAGGCCGGTCATCGTCACCATCGTGTGCGCGGCGCCGGGCCGCACCCTTAGGTCCAAGCTGCAGGTCCGAAGGCCCCCTGTAGCGCGGCTTCGGCCAACTCCGATGAGGCGCCGCCGTTGCTTTGGTCGCCGGAGCCGCTTCGTCGCCGGCGACCGACGTGGCGCCGCGTGGCCCCCCCCCCCCTGTTGACTCTGTTGACTCAGTCAACTATGCTGACTGGGCAGGCCCCAACCGCTGACACACGGGCCCCGCTGCTTATTCCTCTAACTAAACTGTTTTAATAATTAAAACTAATTAGTTTAGTTAATTGGGCACTGACAAGTGGGCCCAGTAGTTTTACTAACTAAATTTAGATTAGTTTAATCCCTGTTTAACCCACTGTCTATGACAGGTGGGTCCCCCATGTCAGTTTTGACCGGTCAGCCATCCTGTTGACTGTGGACGTCACTATGATGTCATGCTGATGTCATATTTCTATTTTTGTTAATTTAGTTAATTTCAGAATATTGTTTAAACTTTAAAAATTCATAGAAAATAAACCGTAACTCGGATGAAAATGTTTTCTATATGAAAGTTGCTTAGAAAAATCCAACGAATCTGAAAATGCGGTCCGTTCAGCTGTCACATGCCTCTAGCATGCTGAACATGGAACATTTCCCCTCCGGTCATCTATGTGACACGGGTCCGGAACCAGGAATACATTCCCAGTTGAATTCCCCCTTCACCTATATCGTGTAGCCATGCGTTAGGTCACACCCATCACAACATATTGCGATGTTACGCTTTGTGATGCTATGTCTGCTTTATATTTACTGTTTCTTCCCCCTCTTCTCTCCGGTAGACCCCGAGACTGTTGCCGCCCCTGTGATCGACTACATCAACGACGACCCCTCCTTGCCAGAGCAACCAGGCAAGCCCCCCCCCCCTTTGATCATCCCGATATCGCCCATTCCATTCTCTCATGCTTGCATTAGATTTTGCTACTGTTATTGTTTGCACCTATTCTAATGCATAGCCTGCTTTTGTACCTACTGTTGTACCTTACCTGCTTATCCTAAACTGCTTAGTATAGGTTGGTTAGAGACCCATCAGTGACCCCCCCCCCCACTTGACTCGACTGCCCCGCTGGATTATCAGAAGACCAAATCAACGGGATCGAAGACCAGGACCCGACACCTCACGTCACATCACGCCCCTTCGTTGCTCGACTCTGTAGTGTTACTATTGAGTGCCGAGGGTGAGACCTCTACAGCACTTTTGATGTTAACCTGTAGTGTAGCTATTCGGTCGTGGTCATCGAGGGTGATTTCCTCCTTAACCACTTCCGATACGGCTCTGTCGTGCAACCCCTCAAGTGTGAACCTCGAGGGTGGATCCTCTTACGTTCACCTTGATGACTACATCGAGTGGAATTCACCGGGGGTGATTCCTCGGGTTTTCCCCTTAATGTTTGGACACACGGATACTTGGACTTTACCACTGTTACTTGGAAAGACGGGTCGACCCTGAGGGGTACCCGCGCGAGCTTAATTGCGAGTGATGTGGAGTCGGGTTGACCTGGAGGGTGCCCGCGAGATAATTACGAGGCATGGCCGGGCATTCCTAGCCCTTGCCGCAAGTCCTCGAGATGGGGCAACGGGGTCACATCTTTTGTGAGTCTCTGCTTGTTACCGCGCGTTCCTAATCCACTACGATTTGGATATTTGATCCGAGGGGCCTCTGGCCAGATAGCACTAACCATCATGTGGGCATAGTATGGGCGTTCTGCGTCGTATACATCAGCCGAAGCTTAATAGACGTCAGCGACTGAGCGGCGCGCGCCGGGTTGGACTGCGTAAGCGCCTGCCTTGTTGAAGGAGGTAGCTAGGTCTGCTCACCGGTCGCCCTCGCAACGTGCAGGAGTTCCCGGGGAGATGGCCCATGACCCCTGGGGGCATAGGTTTAGTCCGGCGTGCTGACCTCTCTATTAAGCCTAGGTCGGGTTGCGGCGTATTGTTTGGCCGAGGCCGGGCATGACCCTGGAAAGTGTGTCCGGCCGGAGTTAAGCGAGCGTGGTGGGTAAGTTGGTGCACCCCTGCAGGGAAGAAAACATCTATCGATAGCCTGTCCTACGGTAACGGACACTTGGAGTTGTATACCGATCGATACAACTAGAACTGGATACTTGTGATGAGAACTGGATGGTGATGAGGATTTGATTGTGATGATAACTGGATAGTATGGCTCTGGGATTTCTTTCTCGCAGGGAGTCGAGAAAGAATCTCTGGCCGAGGTTGATAACACTACTACTACTTTACCTTATGCTACTCTACTCCCTCCTGTTTGCTGCAAGATGGTGGTTTCCAGAAGATGCTAGTCTTCGATAGGACTAGGCCTTCTCTCTATTCTGGCATTTCTGCAGCCCAATCCACATATACAGCCTTCCTTTGATAATGTTGCATATGTAGTGTAGATCCTTGCTTGCGAGTACTTTGGATGAGTACTCACGGTTGCTTTGCTCCCCCTTTTCCCCCTTTCTTCTTCTTTCCGGCTGATGCAACCAGATGACGAAGCCCAGGAGCCAGATGCCACCGCCGATGCTTACTACTACGTGGAGGCCGCCGATGACCAAGAGTAGTTAGGAGGCTCCCAGGCAGGAGGCCTTGCCTTTTCGATCGATGTTGCTTTTGTGCTAGCCTTCTTAAGGCAAACTTGTCTAACTTATGTCTGTACTCAGATATTGTTGCTTCCGCTGACTCTTGTGTTTTCGAGCTTATGTATTCGAGCCCTCGAGGCACCTGGCTTGTAATATAAAGCTTGTATTATTTTAATTTGTGTCTAGAGTTGTGTTGTGATATCTTCCCGTGAGTCCTTGATCTTGATCATACACATTTGCGTGTATGATTAGTGTACAATTGAATCGAGGGCGTCACAAGTTGGTATCAGAGTCGACTGCCTGTAGGTAGCCCCCTTTCCAACTCCTTGGCCGAAGTCGAGTCTAGTCACTACAAAAACTTTTACTAACATGGCTGTGTGGCTTACGGGCCCATGTTGCCATTGGGAGGTATTAGGATCTTTTATTTCTCGTCTATGCTCTGGGACTCTGATCTCTCTTCTATTCGGGTTAAACATTTTACTAACTCTGACATTAGGTTCTTGTACCCGCTTCCTCCCGGAGAGCCCTGACATTACCAATGATCGCTTGCTTCGCCAGAAGATTTTGCAGATACTCCTCGATGTTTCTCGAGACCCTGTGCCCACTACCTTGCAGTTCCTGACCACAGATAATCTCCGTGAGTAACATCTTTGCCGCTTGTACCTTCATACCCAGTTGCTCCTATTATTACAAGATGTACTCCGTTGTTTCGAGAATCCTTTGTGCCTTCTGATTTGCGGCTTCTTTTTGCACTATGGATGATTCACTGAACCCGTTTAACCCCAGTTGTTGATATGCTTTCCAAAATACTTGGAAATACTATGTGATCTTCCGAAAATCCTTTGCAGCCTATTGCTCTTGATTCTCCCGCATTAGGATAAATTCCATATGTCTAGCAATATTCTTTAAACTTCTTTGTGGTTGTCATTCTGTTCCTATGGATTCAACTGTTGGAAATATGCCCTAGAGGCAATAATAAAAGTATTATTATATTTCATTGTTCATGATAATTGTCTTGTATTCATGCTATAACTGTATTATCCGGAAATCGTAATACACGTGTGAATACTTAGACCACACTATGTCCCTGGTAAGCCTCTAGTTGACCAGCCCGTTGTGATCAACAGATAGTCATGGTTTCCTGACTATGGACATTGGATGTCATTGATAACGGGATCACATCATTAGGAGAATGATGTGATGGACAAGACCCAATCCTAAGCATAGCATAAAAGATCGTGTAGTTCGTTTTGCTAGAGCTTTGCAAGTGTCAAGTATCTCTTCCTTCGACCATGAGATCGTGTAACTCCCGGATACCGTAAGAATGCCTTGGGTGTGCCAAACGTCACAACGTAACTGGGTGACTATAAAGGTGCATTACAGGTATCTCCGAAAGTAGCTGTTGGGTTGACACGGATCGAGACTGGGATTTGTCACTCCGTATGACGGAGAGGTATCTCTGGGCCCACTCGGTAATGCATCATCATAATGAGCTCAAAGTGACCAAGGTGTTGGACACGGGATCATGCATTACGGTACGAGTAAAGTGACTTGCCGGTAACGAGACTGAACAAGGTATTGGGATACCGACGATCAAGTCTTGGGCAAGTAACGTACCGATTGGCAAAGGGAATTGTATACAGGGTTTGATCGAATCCTCGACATAGTGGTTCATCCGATGACAACATCGAGGAGCATGTGGGAGCCATCATGGGTATCCAGATCCCGCTGATGGTTATTGACTAAGAGAGTCTCGGTCATGTTTGCATGTCTCCCGAACCCGTAGGGTCTACACACTTAAGGTTCAGTCACGCTAGGGTTGTAGGGATATGTATATGCAGTAACCCGAATGTTGTTCGGAGTCCCGGATGAGATCCCGGACGTCACGAGGAGTTCCGGAATGGTCCGGAGGTAAAGATTTATATATGGGAAGTCCTGTTTCGGGCATCGGGACAAGTTTCGGGGTTATCGGTATTGTACCGGGACCACCGGAGGGGTCCCGGGGGCCCACCGGGTGGGGCCACCCATCCCCGGGGGCCACATGGGCTGTAGGGGATGCGCCTTGGCCTACATGGGCCAAGGGCACCAGCCCCACAAGGCCCATGCGCCTAGGGTTTCCAAGGGGGAGGAGTCCTACTAGTGGAAGGCACCTCCTAGGTGCCTTGGGGGGAGGGAATCCCCCCTTGGCCGCCGCACCCCCTAGGAGATTTGATCTCCTAGGGCCGGCCACCCCCCCTTGGCACCCCTATATATAGTGGGGGGAGAGGAGGGACTTCATACCTTGTGCCCTGGCCTTTGGTTGCCTCCTTCTCCCTCCCCAACACCTCCTCCAACTCCATAGCGCTTAGCGAAGCTCTGCCGGAGTACTGCAGCTCCACCAACACCACGCCGTCGTGCTGCTGCTGGTGCCATCTCCCTCAACCTCTCCTCCCTTCCTTGCTGGATCAAGAAGGAGGAGACGTGGCTGTTTCCGTACGTGTGTTGAACGCGGAGGTGCCGTCCGTTCGGCGCAGGTCATCGGTGATCAGAATCACGTCGAGTACGACTACATCATCACCTTGCAAGCTTCCGCACGCGATCTACAAGTGGTATGTAGATGCAAACTCTCTCCCTAGACTCGTTGCTTAGATGAACTCATAGATGGATCTTGGTGAAACCGTAGGAAAAATTTTAATTTTCTGCAACGTTCCCCAACAGTGGCATCATGAGCTAGGTCTATGCGTAGTTCTCTTTGCACGAGTAGAACACAATTTTGTTGTGGGCGTGGGTTTTGTCATCTTACTTGCCTCTACTAGTCTTTTCTTGCTTCGACGGTATTGTGGGATGAAGCGGCCCGGACCAACCTTACACGTACGCTTACGTGAGACCGGTTCCACCGACTGACATGCACTAGTTGCATAAGGTGGCTGGCGGGTGTCTGTCTCTCCCACTTTAGTTGGAGCGGAATCGATGAACAGGGCCCTTATGAAGGGTAAATAGAAGTTGACAAAATCACGTTGTGGTGATTCGTAGGTAAGAAAACGTTCTTGCTAGAACCCAATTGCAGCCACGTAAAAGATGCAACAACAATTAGAGGACGTCTAACTTGTTTTTGCAGCGATTGATCATGTGATGTGATATGGCCAGAAGTTGTGATGAATGATGAATTGTGATGTATGAGATCATGTTCTTTGTAATAGGATTCACGACTTGCATGTCGATGAGTATGACAACCGGCAGGAGCCATAGGAGTTGTCATTATTTTTTGTATGACCTGCGTGTCATTGAATAACGTCATGTAAACTACTTTACTTTATTGCTAAACGTTAGTCATAGAAGTAGAAGTAGTCGTTGGCGTGACAACTTCATGAAGACACGATGATGGAGATCATGATGATGGAGATCATGGTGTCAAGCCGGTGACAAGATGATCATGGAGCCCCGAAGATGAAGATCAATGGAGCTATATGATATTGGCCATATCATGTCACAACTATATAATTGCATGTGATGTTTATTATGTATTATGCATCTTGTTTACTTAGAACGACGGTAGTAAATAAGATGATCCCTTATAAAATTTCAAGAAGTGTTCTCCCCTAACTGTGCACCGTTGCTACAGTTCGTCGTTTCTAAGCACCACGTGATGATCGGGTGTGATGGATTCTTACGTTCACATACAACGGGTGTAAGACAGTTTTACACAGCGAAAACACTTAGGGTTAACTTGACGAGCCTAGCATGTGCAGACATGGCCTCGGAACACGGAGACCGAAAGGTCGAACACGAATCGTATAGAAGATACGATCAACATGAAAATGTTCACTGACGATGACTAGTCCGTCTCACGTGATGATCGGACACGGGCTAGTCGACTCGGATCGTGTAACACTTAGATGACTAAAGGGATGTCTAATCTAAGTGGGAGTTCATAATTTGATTAGAACTTTATTATCATGAACATAGTCTAAAACCTTTGCAAATATGTCTTGTAGATCAATGGCCAACGCTAATGTCAACATGAACTTCAACGCGTTCCTAGAGAAAACCAAGCTGAAAGATGATGGCAGCAACTATACGGACTGGGTCTGGAACCTGAGGATCATCCTCATAGCTGCCAGGAAACAATATGTCCTAGAAGGACCGCTAGGTGACGCTCCCGTCCCAGAGAACCAAGACATTATGAATGCTTGGCAAACTCGCGCTGATGATTACTCCCTCGTTCAGTGCGGCATGCTTTACAGCTTAGAACCGGGGCTCCAAAAGCGTTTTGAGCATCACGGAGCATATGAGATGTTCGAAGAGCTGAAACTAGTTTTTCAAGCTCATGCCCGGGTCGAGAGATATGATGTCTCCGACAAGTTCTACAGTTGTAAGATGGAGGAAAACAGTTCTGTCAGTGAGCACATCCTGAAGATGTCTGGGTTGCACAACCGTATAACCCAGCTGAACATTAACCTCCCAGATGAGGCGGTCATTGACAGAATCCTCCAGTCGCTCCCACCAAGCTACAAGAGCTTTGTGATGAACTACAACATGCAAGGAATGGAAAAGACCATTCCTGAATTGTTCTCGATGCTGAAGTCAGCAGAGGCTGAAATCAAGAAAGAACATCAAGTGTTGATGGTCAATAAGACCACTAAGTTCAAGAAGGGCAAGGGTAAGAAGAACTTCAAGAAGGACGGCAAAGATGTTGCCGCGCCTGGTAAGCCAGTTGCCGGGAAGAAGTCAAAGAAAGGACCCAAGCCTGAGACTGAGTGCTTTTATTGCAAGGGGAAGGGTCACTGGAAGCGGAACTGCCCCAAATACTTAGCGGATAAGAAGGCCGGAAACACCAAAGGTATATTTGATATACATGTGATTGATGTGTACCTTACCAGTAATCGTAGTAACTCCTGGGTATTTGATACCGGTGCCGTTGCTCATATTTGTAACTCACAGCAGGAGCTACGGAATAAACGGAGACTGGCAAAGGACGAGGTGACGATGCGCGTCGGGAATGGTTCAAAAGTCGATGTGATCGCCGTCGGCACGCTGCCTCTACATTTACCTACGGGATTAGTTTTGAACCTCAATAATTGTTATTTAGTGCCAAGTTTGAGCATGAACATTGTATCTGGATCTCGTTTAATACGAGATGGCTACTCATTTAAGTCTGAGAATAATGGTTGTTCGATTTATATGAGAGATATGTTTTATGGTCATGCTCCGATGGTCAATGGTTTATTCTTAATGAATCTCGAGCGTAATATTACACATGTTCATAGTGTAGATGCCAAAAGATTTAAAGTTGATAACGATAGTCCCACATACTTGTGGCACTGCCGCCTTGGTCACATTGGTGTCAAGCGCATGAAGAAGCTCCATGCTGATGGACTTTTAGAGTCTCTTGATTATGAATCGTTTGACAAGTGCGAACCCTGCCTCTTAGGTAAAATGACCAAGACTCCGTTCTCCGGAACAATGGAGCGAGCAACCAACTTGTTGGAAATCATACATACCGATGTGTGCGGTCCAATGAGCGTTGAGGCTCGCGGAGGATATCGTTATGTTCTCACTCTCACAGATGACTTGAGTAGATATGGGTATGTCTACTTAATGAAACACAAGTCTGAGACCTTTGAAAAGTTCAAGGAATTTCAGAATGAGGTGGAGAATCAACGTGACCGAAAGATAAAATTCTTACGATCAGATCGTGGAGGAGAATACTTAAGTCACGAATTTGGTACACACTTAAAGAAATGTGGAATCGTTTCACAGCTCACGCCGCCTGGAACACCTCAGCGAAACGGTGTGTCCGAACGTCGTAATCGCACTCTATTGGATATGGTGCGGTCTATGATGTCTCTTACCGATTTACCGCTATCATTTTGGGGATACGCTCTAGAGACAGCTACATTCACTTTAAATAGGGCACCGTCTAAATCCGTTGAGACGACACCGTATGAATTATGGTTTGGAAAGAAACCTAAGCTGTCGTTTCTAAAAGTTTGGGGATGCGAAGCTTATGTCAAGAAACTTCAACCTGAAAAGCTCGAACCCAAGTCGGAAAAATGCGTATTCATAGGATACCCTAAGGAAACTATAGGGTATACCTTCTACTTAAGATCCGAAGGCAAGATCTTTGTTGCCAAGAACGGATGCTTTCTGGAAAAAGAGTTTCTCTCGAAAGAAGTAAGTGGGAGGAAAGTAGAACTCGATGAAGTACTACCTCTTGAGCGGGATAGTGACGCAGCACAGGAAAACATTCCTGTGATGCCCACACCAACTGAAGAGGAAAACCATGATAATGATCAAGGTACTTCGGATCAAGTTACTGCTGAACTTCGTAGGTCCACAAGGACACGTTCCGCACCAGAGTGGTACGGCAACCCTGTCCTGGAAATCATGTTGTTAGACAACAATGAACCTTCGAACTATGAAGAAGCAATGACGGGCCCGGATTCCAACAAATGGCTTGAAGCCATGAAATCCGAGATAGAATCCATGTATGAAAACAAAGTATGGACTTTGACAGACTTGCCCGATGATCGGCGAGCAATAGAATACAAATGGATCTTTAAGAAGAAGACGGACGCGGATGGTAATGTTACCATCTATAAAGCTCGACTTGTCGCTAAGGGTTATCGACAGGTTCAAGGGATTGACTACGACGAGACATTCTCTCCCGTAGCGAAGCTAAAGTCCGTCCGAATCATGTTAGCAATTGCCGCATACTATGATTATGAGATATGGCAGATGGACGTCAAAACAGCATTCCTTAACGGGCATCTTAAGGAAGAACTGTATATGATGCAGCCGGAAGGTTTTGTCGATCCTCAGAACGCTAACAAAGTATGCAAGCTCCAGCGATCCATTTATGGACTGGTGCAAGCATCTCGGAGTTGGAACATTCGCTTTGATGAGATGATCAAAGCGTTTGGGTTCATGCAGACTTATGGAGAAGCCTGCGTTTACAAGAAAGTGAGTGGGAGCTCTGTAGCATTTCTCATATTATATGTAGATGACATACTCCTGATGGGAAATAATATAGAATTTCTGGACAGCATTAAGGCCTACTTGAATAAGTGTTTTTCAATGAAGGACCTTGGAGAAGCTGCTTATATATTAGGCATCAAGATCTATAGAGATAGATCGAGACGCCTCATAGGTCTTTCACAAAGTACATACCTTGATAAGATTTTGAAGAGATTCAGAATGGATCAGTCCAAGAAGGGGTTCTTGCCTATGTTACAAGGTATGAGACTGAGCTCAGCTCAGTCACCGACCACGGCAAAAGATAAAGAAGAGATGAGTGTCATCCCCTATGCTTCAGCCATAGGATCTATTATGTATGCCATGCTGTGTACCAGACCCGATGTAAACCTTGCCGTAAGTTTGGTAGCAAGATACCAAAGTAATCCCGGCAAGGAACACTGGACAGCAGTCAAGAATATCCTGAAGTACCTGAAAAGGACAAAGGACATGTTTCTCGTTTATGGAGGAGACGAAGAGCTCGTCGTAAAGGGTTACGTCGACGCTAGCTTTGACTCAGATCCGGATGACTCTAAGTCACAAACCGGATACGTGTATATGTTGAATGGTGGAGCAGTAAGCTGGTGCAGCTGCAAGCAGAGCGTCGTGGCGGGATCTACGTGTGAAGCGGAGTACATGGCAGCCTCGGAGGCAGCACATGAAGCGATTTGGGTGAAGGAGTTCATCACCGACCTAGGAGTCATACCCAATGCGTCGGGGCCGATCAAACTCTTCTGTGACAACACTGGAGCTATTGCCCTCGCAAAGGAGCCCAGGTTTCACAAGAAGACCAGGCACATCAAGCGTCGTTTCAATTCCATCCGTGAAAATGTTCAAGATGGAGACATAGAGATTTGCAAAGTGCACACGGATCTGAATGTCGCAGATCCGCTGACTAAACCTCTCTCGCGTGCAAAACATGATCAACACCAGAACTCTATGGGTGTTCGATTCATCACAATGTAACTAGATTAGTGACTCTAGTGCAAGTGGGAGACTGTTGGAAATATGCCCTAGAGGCAATAATAAAAGTATTATTATATTTCATTGTTCATGATAATTGTCTTGTATTCATGCTATAACTGTATTATCCGGAAATCGTAATACACGTGTGAATACTTAGACCACACTATGTCCCTGGTAAGCCTCTAGTTGACCAGCCCGTTGTGATCAACAGATAGTCATGGTTTCCTGACTATGGACATTGGATGTCATTGATAACGGGATCACATCATTAGGAGAATGATGTGATGGACAAGACCCAATCCTAAGCATAGCATAAAAGATCGTGTAGTTCGTTTTGCTAGAGCTTTGCAAGTGTCAAGTATCTCTTCCTTCGACCATGAGATCGTGTAACTCCCGGATACCGTAAGAATGCCTTGGGTGTGCCAAACGTCACAACGTAACTGGGTGACTATAAAGGTGCATTACAGGTATCTCCGAAAGTAGCTGTTGGGTTGACACGGATCGAGACTGGGATTTGTCACTCCGTATGACGGAGAGGTATCTCTGGGCCCACTCGGTAATGCATCATCATAATGAGCTCAAAGTGACCAAGGTGTTGGACACAGGATCATGCATTACGGTACGAGTAAAGTGACTTGCCGGTAACGAGACTGAACAAGGTATTGGGATACCGACGATCAAGTCTTGGGCAAGTAACGTACCGATTGGCAAAGGGAATTGTATACAGGGTTTGATCGAATCCTCGACATAGTGGTTCATCCGATGACAACATCGAGGAGCATGTGGGAGCCATCATGGGTATCCAGATCCCGCTGATGGTTATTGACTAAGAGAGTCTCGGTCATGTCTGCATGTCTCCCGAACCCGTAGGGTCTACACACTTAAGGTTCAGTCACGCTAGGGTTGTAGGGATATGTATATGCAGTAACCCGAATGTTGTTCGGAGTCCCGGATGAGATCCCGGACGTCACGAGGAGTTCCGGAATGGTTCGGAGGTAAAGATTTATATATGGGAAGTCCTGTTTCGGGCATCGGGACAAGTTTCGGGGTTATCGGTATTGTACCGGGACCACCGGAGGGGTCCCGGGGGCCCACCGGGTGGGGCCACCCATCCCCGGGGGCCACATGGGCTGTAGGGGATGCGCCTTGGCCTACATGGGCCAAGGGCACCAGCCCCACAAGGCCCATGCGCCTAGGGTTTCCAAGGGGGAGGAGTCCTACTAGTGGAAGGCACCTCCTAGGTGCCTTGGGGGGAGGGAATCCCCCCTTGGCCGCCGCACCCCCTAGGAGATTTGATCTCCTAGGGCCGGCCACCCCCCCTTGGCACCCCTATATATAGTGGGGGGAGAGGAGGGACTTCATACCTTGTGCCCTGGCCTTTGGTTGCCTCCTTCTCCCTCCCCAACACCTCCTCCAACTCCATAGCGCTTAGCGAAGCTCTGCCGGAGTACTGCAGCTCCACCAACACCACGCCGTCGTGCTGCTGCTGGTGCCATCTCCCTCAACCTCTCCTCCCTTCCTTGCTGGATCAAGAAGGAGGAGACGTGGCTGTTTCCGTACGTGTGTTGAACGCGGAGGTGCCGTCCGTTCGGCGCAGGTCATCGGTGATCAGAATCACGTCGAGTACGACTACATCATCACCTTGCAAGCTTCCGCACGCGATCTACAAGTGGTATGTAGATGCAAACTCTCTCCCTAGACTCGTTGCTTAGATGAACTCATAGATGGATCTTGGTGAAACCGTAGGAAAAATTTTAATTTTCTGCAACGTTCCCCAACATCAACGTGTGACCGAATATTCGCAATCATCAATTAATCCTTGGAAAAATTCTTTCCGGCTTTGACATCGCTCCGGTTATGAGCTGGTTCTTGCCCAATCTAAATCTTATCGGGTGCGCCTTTAAGTCTATTCAACTTACTCATCTTTTGATCAGAGCCTCTGCTTCTGATCTTTCGACTTGAAATCATAACTCCTTTGTACTCAAGCATCGAATTAATCAGATGTTTCTATAATTCAATGCCTTTGAATTCCTTCCTTCTTTTGATTGAGTACTGATACTCACATCAGATCCATTAAGGACCGCTGAATCCTTTGTTGGATTATTATCCGGCAGTTTCCTTCATATTCAAAATTTTGTGCGCTCTTCCCCGGATACACATTGCCTTTGGTAAATTGTATCCTCTGCCCTCCCAACCATGCTCTGCCTTCGAGCTTGTGTTATTTTACTCGTGGAGTTTGTGGTATATGTTCCCAAGATGCCCCTATGGGTTGGACCTATGCCTTCTTTAATCCATGTGAACCCGAGAGTTTTCACGAGTCATACTCTTCTGGTGTTTTGCCAGATAACATTTCAACACTACAACTTCATCGAAAACGAGGAGTAAATGAAAGGTTATGCATTGAAGAAGTGGGAGTCGACCTTGAACTTTGTGTTCATGCCCATAGACACGATGTAGACCTTAGCATGTAAGCTTCTCTTTTAATCTAATGTTCCCTTGGTATAAGCTCATCTTGCGTTTGTAAATTGATTCTTTGCAATCGTGGTTCCGGTCATATTTTCTCCTTGATTCCATTTCCCGGACAAGTTAAAATACTTGACTTCTACAGATCATTTCATCTGTCCAACCTCTATTCTGATCAACCTCGAGTATTGCCCCCTGTTATCTCGAGGATATTGTGTCTTCGCACTACCTCTTGTAAATTCTTAATTGGAGTGATACTCCGTCACATCATTCTTAGCCTGATCGGCTATATCATTATCGTACTAAATTTTAACTGTGCTACTTGGTCCTTATTCCTGGAGCACAACTTTTCGACGATGAGCGAAGCTTACGTCGATCTTCATCATCTTATCATTCCACCTTGAACAACAAGCTTGAATCCGAGCTTGTGTCGTATCCATGGTTCCAATAGCCTTCGCTTCATCATTCCTTTTGCTTGATGGCATCGCTCCTCGATGGCATCTTCATAGAGCCTCTCGACAAAGGCGTCGTGATCAGCATCAACATTTTGACTTCTGTTGAAATGACAATTGAATTCGTGGTGAGAGATACCATCCTTGACCTACGATGAATTGAGTTATCATCGACTACCCCCTTGTCTTCTTTCCAACACATGATTGATCATGTCTTGGTTATACCTTGGACTCCTTGCTATTCCTGCAATTGTTATTTGAGTATTTCTTGTGATCTTCAACTCCAACCCCTACTGGGAACACCATGTTAATGCTACCTTGAAGCATGAATGAGGTATTCCGGATATCAACAAGAACATTGGAAGCACATTGTCGAATGTTTCTTGATCTATTATACAAACACCGTTGTATGGGTAATATCATGATTCTTCCCTCGCCCCCCTTATCTAAATGCTTTTGAACTTGCTGTCATATCATGTATATCCTGCTCCGCTTCCCCATGGGAAGGATATACTCCCAATTCTTGTGTGTAAACACATTTTCCTTTCCAATGTTCTGTTTAATCTGATGATCACATTTTCCTTTCCATTGTTTTGTTTAACCTTTCTTGTGATCTATATGATCTAAGCAGTAATATTCTTCTGCTTAAATAAACATCTTGGTGTACAACTCTTACAGTAAAACCCTGTTACTATTGTTGTTGATATTCTGGTAACCACCGATGGACAAGAACTTTGCCTAATGGTCCGCCTCGTTCCAACGAGCAGGAAAATGGTTCTCTTCGTCCCTCGCCCTTGGTACCAACGTTGATGCCAACATAACTGATATGCTATCCTATGACATGCCTTGCTATCATATCCGTGCAAGATGTCGCTGCCTTTCCTCCTCTGAACACACAAGGTGGGCCCATAACCCACAGTACCACAGGATCGAAATCTAACTCTTCTGTATATCTTTGATTCCAAAATATACTTGCATTTGGCTTCATATCATGTCACGAGCCACCTTTCGAGAGATGATCTATTCCCGATGCTCTGAACCCCTTTCTCACACTCTGTTCAGGTATCAATCGTTTGTCCATTCGGTTGAAACTTCTTATTGTGCCTTCATATTTTACTCTCGACGTTTTCTTAAAATTCAACTCGAGGGATACTTCTGTCACATTCCCTGCATTTTTTTCACCAAACAATTAACCATATAATTAAGGGCCAGTTCACCCGAAGTTACTCTTTACTTCCCCACTTAAATCTCGGGACGAGATTTCTTGTAGTGGAGGAGATTTGTAACATCCCCAGCATCACACTACAGTAATCTCTCATTAATGAAGGTCATGTCATCATGATAATCATGCCAAAATGCCCCTTGTCTAAAATCTGCTTCAAATTCAAATTCAAATTGCATGTCGAATATTTGCTTCTTCTTTCATGCAAATAAAATAGTTCATCCTATGGCAAATAATCCCTAGATATTTGTCATGTTGAATCCAACATCTTTGGAATTCCCAAATTGCCCGTGGAAAATAATTATTGTTCCAGTAGCATTTAAATATGCCATTCCCAATTTCCAAAATTCCTAGACAATTCCTCTTGCCTCCAAACTATTGTGGCAATACTAAAAATGTGGAGGAATTTATGGGCCAAGTCCCATATTTTTCCTAAATCCCTTGGATGCAAAATAAACCTTTTCCTCTCTCTATTTTAATTTTAAGATGAAAAGAAGCCCCCCCTCTCCCCGCTGGGCCTTGGCCCAGATGGCCAAGCGGCCCGAGCCATCTGGCCCACTCCAGCTGGCCAGCCCAGCCTCCCACGCTCCCCCGATCGCCTTCCTGTTCGAGCGACCGCGGGCACGGTCGCCATCAAACCACCTCGCCGGTGATGCCCAACGAGAGGATAAGGCCTCCACCACCCCGACGCCTCGGCCCCCTCGCCTCCCACTTGCCCTGCCTCCCCCCTCCACTCGCGCTAGTCCCTATCCCCTCGCACACTCGCTCCCCCTCCTCCAGATCTGCCTTGCCGACATGCCCTGCGCCGTCCGCCGTGCTGACCGCGGCCACCGCTGTCCCCGTCCCTCTCCGACGATTCCTCGAGCGCCGTTGTACCCCGCGAAGTCTTCCTCGACCACCGGACCAAGCCAGGAGCCCCACAGCGAGCGTGGCGACCTCTTCTTCTTCCTCTACTCCGACGAACGCCGGCGTCGAATTCGGCCACTTCGCGCCTTCCCCGGGCCCACTGAGCACATCTGCAGGCTCACTGTGAGCTACACTTCCCCCCTCTCTTTTTGCTTCCATACGCGCCCGGAGCGGCTGGGCCGCCATGGCCGAGACGAGCTCCGTCGTTGAACTCATTGCAGTCGCCCTGATGCTCCTAGCGCCGCGCTAGCGCCACCACCGAGCTCCTGGAGCTCCTAGCTGCTCAACGCACCCCTCCGCCACCCTTGCCGTGCCCTGGACGCTCGAATCCGTCGACGTCCGAACTCCGGCGCCGCTCCGGTCAGCGCTGTCGTGGCTCTAGGCCATCCCAGCACTCGGGACCGCCGATGTTGGATGCGTGCGGCTCCCCTCATTCGAACGTGCGTCACAGCGCTCGTTTTAACCACCCCATAGGCTTTTCCCGATGCGCTCCCGATCGCCGCTGCCGCCTCCACTCGCCACCGGCGATACTCCGGTCGTCCACGAGGCCGGTCGTCGTCACCATCGTGTGCGCGGTGCCGGGCCGCACCCTTAGGTCCAAGCCGCAGGTCCGAAGGCCCCCTGTAGGGCGGCTCCGGCCAACTCCGGCGAGGCGCCGCCGTTGCTTTGGTCGTCGGAGCCGCTCCGTCGCCGGCGACCGACGTGGCGCCGCGTGGCCCCCCCTGTTGACTCTGTTGACTCAGTCAACTATGCTGACTGGGCAGGCCCCAACCGCTGACACGCGGGCCCCGCCTCTTATTCCTCTAACTAAACTGTTTTAATAATTAAAACTAATTAGTATAGTTAATTGGGCACTGACAAGTGGGCCCAGTAGTTTTACTAACTAAATTTAGATTAGTTTAATCCCTGTTTAACCCACTGTCTATGACAGGTGGGTCCCCCATGTCAGTTTTGACCGGTCAGCCGTCCTGTTGACTGTTGACGTCACTATGACGTCATGCTGATATCATATTTCTATTTTTGTTAATTTAGTTAATTTCAGAATATTGTTTAAACTTTAAAAATTCATAGAAAATAAACCGTAACTCGGATGAAAATGTTTTCTATATGAAAGTTGCTCAGAAAAATCCAACGAATCTGAAAATGTCGTCCGTTCAACTGTCACATGCCTCTAGCATGCTGAACATGGAACATTTCCCCTCCGGTCATCTGTGTGACACGGGTCCGGAACCGGGAATACATTCCCGGTTGAATTCCCCCTTCACCTATATCGTGTAGCCATGCGTTAGGTCACACCCAGCACAACATATTGCCATGTTACGCTTTCTGATGCTATGTCTGCTTTATATTTACTGTTTCTTCCCCCTCTTCTCTCCGGTAGACCCCGAGACCGATGCCGCCCCTGTGATCGACTACGTCGACGACGACCCCTCCTTGCCAGAGCAACCAGGCAAGCCCCCCCCCTTTGATCATCCCGATATCGCCCATTCCATTCTCTCATGCTTGCATTAGATTTTGCTACTGTTATTGTTTGCACCTATTCTGATGCATAGCCTGCTTTTGTACCTACTGTTGTACCTTACCTGCTTATCATAAACTGCTTAGTATAGGTTGGTTAGAGACCCATCAGTGACCCCCCCCCCCCACTTGACTCGACTGCCCCGCTGGATTATCAGAAGACCCAATCAACGGGATCGAAGACCAGGACCCGACACCTCACATCACATCACGCCCCTTCGTTGCTCGACTCTGTAGTGTTACTATTGAGTGCCGATGGTGAGACCTCTACAGCACTTCTGATGTTAACCTGTAGTGTAGCTATTCGGTCGTGGTCATTGAGGGTGATTTCCTCCTTAACCACTTCCGATACGGCTCTGTCGTGCAACCCCTCAAGTGTGAACCTCGAGGGTGGATCCTCTTACGTTCACCTTGATGATTACATCGAGTGGAATTCACCGGGGGTGATTCCTCGGGTTTTCCCCTTAATGTTTGGACACACGGATACTTGGACTTTACCACTGTTACTTGGAAAGACGGGTCAACCCTGAGGGGTACCCGCGCGAGCTTAACTGCGAGTGATGTGGAGTCGGGTTGACCTGGAGGGTGCCTGCGAGATAATTACGAGGCGTGGCCGGGCATTCCTAGCCCTTGCCGCAAGTCCTCGAGACGGGGCAACGGGGTCACATCTTTGGTGAGTCTCTGCTTGTTACCGCGCGTTCCTAATCCACTATGATTTGGATATTTGATCCGAGGGGCCTCTGGCCTGATTGCACTAACCATCACGCGGGCATAGTATGGGCGTTCTGCGTTGTATACATCAACCGAAGCTTAATAGACGTCAGCGACTGAGCGGCGCGCACCGGTTGGACTGCATAAGCGCCTGCCTTGTTGAAGGAGGTAGCTAGGTCTGCTCACCGGCCGCCCTCGCAATGTGCAGGAGTTCCCGGGGAGATGGCCCATGACCCCTGGGGGCATAGGTTTAGTCCGGCGTGCTGACCTCTCTATTAAGCCTAGGTCGGGTTGCGGCATATTGTTTGGCCGAGGCCGGGCATGACCCTGGAAAGTGTGTCCGGCCGGAGTTAAGCGAGCGTGGTGGGTAAGTTGGTGCACCCCTGCAGGGAAGAAAACATCTATCGATAGCCTGTCCTACGTTAACGGACACTTGGAGTTGTATCCCGATCGATACAACTAGAACTGGATACTTGTGATGAGAACTGGATGGTGATGAGGATTTGATTGTGATGATAATTGGATAGTATGGCTCTGGGATTTCTTTCTCGCAGGGAGTCGAGAAAGGATCTCTGGCCGAGGTTGATAACACTACTACTACTTTACCTTATGCTACTCTACTCCCTCCTGTTTGCTGCAAGATGGTGGTTTCCAGAAGATGCTAGTCTTCGATAGGACTAGGCCTTCTCTCTATTCTGGCATTTCTGCAGCCCAATCCACATATACAGCCTTCCTTTGATAATGTTGCATATGTAGTGTAGATCCTTGCTTGCGAGTACTTTGGATGAGTACTCACGGTTGCTTTGCTCCCCCTTTTCCCCCTTTCTTCTTCTTTCCGGCTGATGCAACCAGATGACGGAGCCCAGGAGCCAGATGCCACCGCCGATGCTTACTACTACGTGGAGGCCACCGATGACCAGGAGTAGTTAGGAGGCTCCCAGGCAGGAGGCCTTGCCTTTTCGATCGATGTTGCTTTTGTGCTAGCCTTCTTAAGGCAAACTTGTCTAACTTATGTCTGTACTCAGATATTGTTGCTTCCGCTGACTCTTGTGTTTTCGACCTTATGTATTCGAGCCCTCGAGGCCCCTGGCTTGTAATATAAAGCTTGTATTATTTTAATTTGTGTCTAGAGTTGTTTTGTGATATCTTCCCGTGAGTCCTTGATCTTGATCGTACACATTTGTGTGTATGATTAGTGTACGATTGAATCGAGGGCATCACAGCATGTATGACTATTTACGGAATACATGCCTGCATTATATCGATGAACTCGAGCTAGTGCCATATCGCCCTAGGTTATAACTGTCACATGATGAATATCATCCAACAAGTCACCGGTCCAATGCCTACGAATTTATCTTATATTGTTTCTGCTAAGTTACTACTGCTATCATCACTGTAACACTTGCTACAAAATTACTGCTATCACTGTTACTGTTACTGAGGGAGTCCTGGATTAAGGGGCCCTCGGGCGTCCGGCCTATGTGACATGGGCCGGACTGATGGGCCATGAAGATACAAGACAGAAGACTCTCTCCCGTGTCCGGATGGGACTCTCCTTTGCATGGATGGCAAGCTTGGCGTTCGGATATGAAGATTCCTTTCTGTGTAACCGACTTTGTACAACCCTAGTCCCCTCCGGTGTCTATATAAACCGGAGGGTTTAGTCCATTGAGGCAATCACAATCATATAGGGTAGACATCTAGGGTTTAGCTATTACGATATCGTGGTAGATCAAGTCTTGTAATCCTCATATTCATCAAGATCAATCAAGCAGGAAGTAGGGTATTACCTCCATCAAGAGGGCCCGAACCTGGGTAAACATCGTGTCCCCTGTCTCCTATTACCATCGACCTTAGACGCACAGTTCGGGACCCCTTACCCGAGATCCGCTGGTTTTGACACCGACATTGGTGCTTTCATTGAGAGCTCCTCTGTGTCATTGCTAGGAGGTTCGATGGCTCCATCATTCATCTACAACAATGCTGCCTTGGGGACGTTTTTCTCCTCGGCCAGATCTTTGTGTTCGGCAGCTTCGCACTGCGGGCCAACTCGCTTGACCATCTAGAGCAGATCGATAGCTATGCCCCAGGTCACCAGATTAGTTTGGAAATCTTGACTATGTCACTGATATCCGAGGAGACTTGGGACCAGTTCTTTTCACACCGGATTCTGCAGAATCAAGATTTTGGAAAATTCTCCCAGAATCTGCTTCTCCCAGAATCTGTTACTGAGTTCTTTTCTGGGATTGTAGGTTGAGATTCTGAAAAGTGTTATGTGTTGAAATGTCTTTAGTACCCTTAGACAGAAAATGTTTGATGAATTTATTAACACCTTGTTGTTTCTAACAGTATCTAGCCAAATATGAGTACGAAAGTGATTTCCGAATGTCATGAAAAGTGCTAAATATTACATTTAGAATGGATTTCAAGATTTGTTCATTACAAAAGTGGATGAACTAAAAAAGGATAATCTCAAGGTACGAGACTAGTAGCAATCGCCTCGTGTACTGCGTTCATGGTACCATCATCTTCTGGTGGTAGAGCATTGGCACCTGTAAATGGCAATGGAGGTTGCTCATATGCATCATTGTAGAACTTGTTAAAATGCTCATCAAGTAACTTGCTATCACGAATCCAATTGTGGAGACACATGCATGCAGTGACAATCATCTTTTGGGTCTCCGGTTTGTACCGAGGTATGCCTCCATCTCCAAGAATTCGCCATTTCATCTTGAGAACACCAAATGTTCTTTCGATGACATTTCGCAATGAAGAATGTCGATGGTTGAATGTCTCATATCTCCCAACTGGTGGGTGTTGTTGGCAATCTGGTACATGGTATCGTTGCCCTTTGTATGGAGATAGATATCCAACCCTGTTTGGATATCCAGAGTCGACAAGATAATATTTATCTACAATACGACATCAACAAAAGAAATTAGAAATTTACAACATACCATCCTATATATAACAATATGGATACATGCGAGATGATACATGTGGGGGGTTGTGGAAAGCGATCATAACGAACTATGGCATCGCTCCATACACGTGTGTCATGAACAGATCCGGGCCATCCAGGAACAACAAACGTGAACCTCATATCAAAATCACACACTGCCATAACATTTTCACTTGTGTAACCTTTCCTATTCCTGTGTTGGGGCTCCAACTCCTTTGGCACAATCACCTTAATGTGTGTTCCATCAATGGCTCCAATAGCATGTTGAAAGTGAGGCCAAAACTTTAGTGACCGAACGACTATGTGCAAACCGATCTGCGACATTATCAGTTGTCTGACATGTACCCACAGTCCATAACAATTGTGCCAATGCTTCTTTGGATGAAATGTTGGAAGTTGACTCAAGCCCATACTTCTGAACTAACAGATCATGCAATGTGTGAAACACTGGCCTCCTCATTCTGAATATAGCATAGAAAGATTTTGCATCCTTCTCCTTCTCTTCTACCCATTGGAGGCCTGTAACAAGATGTAACTTTCTTGGTGCGTACGGCAGTGTCACACTTGACGACGCCACATCCAGAGCAAATGCAAGCATGGCCGCCTCAAATTCCTTTTCTTCTTGTTTCTTTCTGGATTTATCCATCTGCCACAACAACATGCACATAGTGTAATATTAGATACAACACGGTTCAGATAACAGTACATCTCCAAAGCAAATAGCTTAGTTCACAAAAGTACACCTCCAAAGCAAGTAGCTTAGCTCACAACATTACAAGTAAATAGTCTGGTAGAAAGCAATTAAAACATAGATGTTCTACTTATTATTGAGCTCCCACATCCTCTTTATCCATCCAAGCCTTGCAACAGATTCATGAGCCGTGAAAGTGGAGAAAACATCATGATATTTCTTTTCCATGAAAAGAAATGTAGCATATAAATGCTCACCACTTCCTGGTTTTGAACCATCCGCTTCCACCATGGCCATCATTTGTTTAATCTCTTCTCTTGTTGGATCCGCAGTCTCCTCTAACTCTCTCTTCTCTGCATCCCTCCTCTCCCTTGCCCTTTCCTCTTCATCCCTCTTCTCCCTTGCCCTCTCCTCTGCATCCCTCTTCTCCCTTGCAATCTCCTCCGCATCCCTCTTGTCTCTTGCACCAAAGATGTCCACCATGCGTACAAAAGCCTCATTTTTAGCATTCTCACTTGCCCACTTGTCATTCATCTTTGGACTTGGCGAATAAGGACATGCCCTCTTCTTCCCACCCTTGGCTCGATTTTGAATAGGGGTAACTTGGCCTTCATGACTATCACACCCTAAGTCATCCTCCAAACTGATTCGAGAGGGATCACCTTGATACGAGGGACTTGGCACCCTCGCATGCTCATTTGTGACACAAGTAGTATCGAAAACCTCTGACATTTTTTCCTCCTCCGCTAGTGGAGCATAGCGAAACTTGGCAGCTTCTGGATGTGCCTGTAATCATATAGCACCACATGTTAATATCAAAACCGAAGAACCATGACTCGTTATTTAAGAAATTACATGACAACAACAATACCTTTATCTCCAATGCCCACCACTCATTTGTAGCTGCAATAGTGTGTGTATGCTCATCTCTTCCTAAGCCAGATGCTTGCTGGATCAATGTCTTCCATGTGTTGTACTCGCTTCTACATACACCCCACCTATTTTTGATTTGCCGGGTCAAATAGTTTCTTCCAGAGCGTTCATTGAACTTTTTATGCAAATTAGCTTGTCCTATGTCCTAAAAATAACCATCGTTGCGGTTATTTGCTCGAACCTCCTCTACGCACGCATTCATAAAAATTGTATGAGCAGTACTGTCCCAATTTGCTTTGGGTTCTTTGACTTTCTCCATCTTAAATTAGCATCATCATAGAAAATAGTGTCATGTAGTAGGAATTCACATACCAATACATTAGAAAACAATGGTATTCATACTGCCATATTGTTGAACGGCTCCAAACCAAAATAAAGAAATGTATACCCAAGTGCCCAACAGTGGAATTATTAGTAAAAATTATGCTTGTGGATATCTCTTTCTAGTTCTTCATTTTTGTAAATAGGCAAACAAGCTGTATTCAACAATCCATCCATCCATCCATCTATCTAACAAATCCATCCATCCATCTAACAGCATCAGCAATCTGGGTGCAAAAAATTAGCACCATCCATCCATCTAACAGCATCAGCAATCAATCCATCCATCTATCTAATAAATCCAAGCATCAATCCATCTACGTATGCAACATAAATCAATCTAGCTATCCATAGCATAAGAAAAAAGAGGATGAGGAAAGAGGATGCCTCACCGTGGGTGTGGTCTGCACCTCGCGTGGGTGGGCTGCTTGTGGCCGTCGAGGTGTAGCACCGGTGGCCGTCGGCAGCCGTCGAGGTGCAGCGCCGGTGGCCGTCAATGTTGGCGGAGACACGGCGAAGGGGAGGACGAGCAGCGAAGGAAGAGGGGCGACGGAGGAAGACAAGGCGGGCAGCGGCGGTGGGAACCTGGCCGGCGGCAGCAAGGGCCAGGCGGGCGGCGGCGGCAAGGGCCTGGCCGGCGAGGTTGGTCCGGCGGTGGCACGGCAACCCTAGCCGTCGCTGTGTCTGGGGACTCCTTTTTCCCCCGATGCGAACAGGGGTCGAGCCGGCGCTCGCTCATTTCCTCTGGTCCAGCGCGTGGATTGGCAGTGGCATTCCTGGTGTAATTTCGCGATGGGATAGGGGTACTCTTCTATTTTGAAATGTTTTTACTGGTGGGACTTGCCAGAATCTCAGGATTCTGGGAAAATCAAGCATTTTGGGTGCTTTTGGATTGCACTAGGATTCTAGAGAATCCTCTCCAGATTTTGGAAGTCAAAACAAGTTCTTTTGGCTCGAGATTTTCCAGACCAAAATTCCCCACAATCTGCTCAAAAGAACTGGCCTTGGTCTTCCAAGGATTCACGAAGCCAACCTCCGCTCTGGCCTTACATCCGGAGCGCATCGCTAGGTCCGAAGACGGGCTTCCTGAGCCTGCCGGTCTATCTGCGGCCACTAGGCCCAGTACGGGAGAACCAGAGGAGATAGTGTCGCTGGCAACCATCATGAAGCCGGACTCTTCTCCGGACACTGGCTCCGAATCCCTGGAGTCAACATCGTGTGAGTTCAGCCAAGGAGTCTCCCTCCCGCTGTACTCCGTGAACTCTCTTCTCTCTGGCCAAACCTCGCCTTTAAGCGAGGCTCTGGACTTAATGCGATCCCTTGTTATTACAGAGGAGAAATGTCCGAACTATGCCCAGCTCGGACTAGGGGCTGAGAGCAGGGAATTTTATGTCCCACCCACCACCCACTTCATAGCCACTATCGAGGATTTTCCTGACATGCTCGATTACGGCTCCGAAGACATCGACGGTATGGACGAGATGCCGGAGAAGAGTAGGCCCAAAACCCTCCATTTACCGGATGCTGGACGGCCACCTCTTCATATGACGTGTACATGGTGGACACACACAAAGAAAGTAATGGCGATGACAAAGAAGATCCAGTCGAGGACAAACCCCCTGAGATACAGTCGAAGCACTAACGTCAGCGGTGCCGCTCTAAATCATGTCACGGAAAAGACAGCAATACCCGCACAGGAGACAACAACACTCCGGACGATGCCGAAGACCAAGAAGACCCCGTCGAGCCAACCTTTGAGCAGGACGATTGGGAAGATGAGCAAGTTAGCCCTGATGAACATGCCGTAATCAAAGACTCGGAGGATAGTAATTACCTTCCACTCTCCATGGACGAGGTGAGCCTCGGCGACGAGGACTTTATCGTGCCTGAGGAACCTCTCGAGCAGGAGCGCTTCAAGTGTCGCTTAATCGCCAGTGCGAGGAGCCTGAAAAAGAAACAACAACAGCTTCAAGCTGATCAAGATCTGCTCAACGATAGATGGACTAATGTCCTGGCAGTCGAGGAATATGGCCTCGAGCGCCCAACCAAAAGTTACCCGAAGCGCAAATTGTACCTCAATTTGACGATGAGGCCCTCGAACCCGTACCATCAACACGTAATGCGGCTGACCGACCACCACGTGACCGGGACAAAACGACAACTCAGGCCGAACACCAGCCCATACTACCTCACTATAAAGGTAGAGATATAACAGCTCGGGGATATACATACGACCTACAGCAGGACCTGGACAATAGAGCAGGTCAGACCAGGTCGATCTACGGATCACGGGGGCGTGCCCCGACACGCGACGACGGCTATCTAGCCGGACGTGACAATCATAATCACGCCCGGGCCAAAAATTGTAGATGGACTACATCCGAGCTATATCGTGACTTGGCCCGATATAGAGGCGCGGCACACCCCCTTTGCTTCACTGATGAAGTAATGGAGCACGAATTCCCAGAAGGGTTTAAACTAGTGAGCATCGAATCATATGATGGGACAACAGACCCCGCGGTATGGATTGAGGATTTTCTTCTCCATATTCATATGGCCCATGGTGATGATCTTCATGCCATCAAATACCTCCCACTAAAACTCAAGGGACCAGCTCGGCGCTGGTTGAACAGCCTGCCTGAAAACTCCATTGGCAGCTGGGACGACTTGGAAGACGCCTTCCGCGACAACTTCTAAGGTACGTACGTCCGACCTCCAGATGCCGATGAATTAAGCCACATAGTTCAACAGCCCGAAGAGTCAGACAGAAAATTCTGGACTAGGTTCTTAACCAAAAAGAACTAGATCATCGACTATCTGGATGCCTGATACGTCTCCAACGTATCTATAATTTTTAATTGTTCCATGCTATTATATTATGTGTTTTGGATGTTTATGGGCTTTATTGAACACTTTTATATTACTTTTGGGACTAACCTATTGACCCAGAGCCCAGTGCCAGTTCCTGTTTTTCCCTTGTTTCAGTGTTTCGCAGAAAAGGAAAATCAAACGGAGTCCAATGGACCTGAAACTCCACGGAACTTATTTTTGGACCAGAAGAAGCCCACGGAGTGCCGGAGTTGCACCAGGGGAGTCCCGGGCTGCCCACGAGGGTGGGGGGAGCACCCACCCCCCTAGGGCGCGCCCCCTGCCTCGTGGACAGCCCGGAGGTCCACCGACATACTTTTTCCTCCCATATATACCCATATACCCTAAAAACTTCGGAGAACAGAATAGATCTGGAGTTCCGCCGCGGCAAGCCTCTGTAGCCACCAAAAACCAATCGGGACCCTGTTTCGGCACCCTGTCGGAGGGGGGAACCCTCACCGGTGGCCATCTTCATCATCCCGGCGCTCTCCATGACGAGGAGGGAGTAGTTTACCCTCGGGGCTGAGGGTATGTACCAGTAGCTATGTGTTTTATCTCTCTCTCTCGTGTTCTTGATTTGGCATGATCTTGATGTGTCGCGAGCTTTGCTATTATAGTTGGATCTTACGTTTCTTTTCCCCCTCTATTCTCTTGTAATGGATTGAGTTTTCCCTTTGAAGTTATCTTATAGGATTGAGTATTTAAAGATTTGAGAACACTTGATGTATGTCTTGCCGTGCGTATCTGTGGTGACAATGGGATATCACGTGATTCACTTGATGTATGTTTTGGTGATCAACTTGCGGGTTCCGCCCATGAACCTATGCATAGGGGTTGGCTCACGTTTTCGTCTTGATTCTCTGGTAGAAACTTTGGGGCACTCTTTGAGGTTCTATGTGTTGGTTGAATAGATGAATCTGAGATTGTGTGATGCATATCGTATAATCATACCCACGGATACTTGAGGTGACATTGGAGTATCTAGGTGACATTAGGGCTTTGGTTGATTTGTGTCTTAAGGTGTTATTCTAGTACGAACTCTAGGGCTGTTTGTGACACTTATAGGAATAGCCCAACGGATTGATTGGAAAGAATAACTTCGAGGTGGTTTCGTACCCTACCATAATCTCTTCGTTTGTTCTCCGCTATTAGTGACTTTGGAGTGACTCTTTGTTGCATGTTGAGGGATAGTTATGTGATCCAATTATGTTATTATTGTAGAGAGAACTTGCACTAGTGAAAGTATGAACCCTAGGCCTTGTTTCCTAGAATTGCAATACCGTTTACGCTCACTTTTATCACTTGCTACCTTGCTGTTTTTATATTTTCAGTTTACAAAAACCTATATCTACCATCCATATTGCACTTGTATCACCATCTCTTCGACGAACTAGTGCACCTATACAATTTACCATTGTATTGGGTGTGTTGGGGACACAAGAGACTATTTGTTATTTGGTTGTAGGGTTGCTTGAGAGAGACCATCTTCATCCTACGCCTCCCACGGATTGATAAACCTTAGGTCATCCACTTGAGGGAAATTTGCTACTGTCCTACAAACCTCTGCACTTGGAGGCCCAACAGCGTCTACAAGAAGAAGATTATGTAGTAGACATCAAGCTCTTTTCTGGCGCCGTTGCTGGGGAGGCTAGGTAAGCGGCACTCACACCCCGTCAACTAAGCTCTTTTCTAGCGTTGTTGCCAGGGAGGTGAGTGCTTGAAGGTATATCTTTAGATCTTGCAATCAAATATTTTTGTTTCTTGTTTTAGCACTAGTTTAGTTTATAAAAGAAAACTACAAAAAATGGATTTGAGTTTACCTCACACGCTTCACCTTTTTAATATCTTTCGTGAGAATGATGGAAATGAAAATTGTGCTCAAGTGCTAGAAGAAGAAGTCTATAGAATGTTTGGCACTAAATATTTATATGATGAACATGATTGCAACGTTGTTAGTATGAATTCCTTGAATATCCATGATGCTAATGATATGCAAAGCCACAAGCTTGGGGAAGCTATGTTTGATGAATATGATATTTTTAGTCCCCCAACTTTTGATGTGCAAATTTATTATTATGAAAGCATGCCTCCTATCTATGATGATTATTGTGATCACACGTATGCTTTAAAGAATAATGATAACCATGAAACTTGTCATCTTGATCTTAATTTTCAATCACATGATAGTTATTTTGTTGAGTTTGCTCCCACTATTGTTCATGAGAAGAATTTTGCTTATGTGGAGAGTAGTAAAATTTCTATGCAAGTAGATCATGAAAATAATGAATTAGGTGCTGGTTATATTGTTGAATATATTCATGATGCTACTGAAAATTATTATGAGGGAGGAACATATGCTTGTAGGAATTGCAATAATATCAAGTTTCCTCTCTATGTGCTTAAAGTTTTGAAGTTATGCTTGTTTTGCCTTCCTATGCTACTTGATTATTGTTCCCATAAGTTGTTTGCTCACAAAATCCCTATGCATCGGAAGTGGGTTAGACTTAAATGTGCTAGGCATATTCTTCATGATGCTCTCTTTATGATTCAAATCCTTATCTTTTATTTGAGCATCATTGAAATCATCATGCCTAGCTAGGGGCGTTAAACGATAGCGCTTGTTGGGAGGCAACCCAATTTATTTTTAGTTTCTTGCTTTTTGGTTCTTTTTAGTAATAAATAATCCATCTAGCTTCTGTTTAGATGTGGTTTGTGTTTTAATTAGTGTTTGTGCCAAGTAGAACCTTTGGGAAGACTTGGGTGAAGTCTTTATGATCATGCTGTAAAAAAAACAGAAACTTTAGCGCTCACGAGATTAGCTAGAACTTTTTACTAGAGAGTGCTATTTATTTGATTCTTTTTGAAGATGATTACTAGACAAATTACTCAGGTCCACCAATTTATTTTAGAATTTTTTGAGTTCCAGAAGTTTGCGTTAGTTACAGATTACTACAGACTGTTCTATTTTTGACAGATTCTGTTTTTTGTGTGTTGTTGCTTATTTTGATGAATCTATGGCTAGTAAAAGAGTTTATAAACCATAGAGAAGTTGGAATAAAGTAGGTTTAACACCAATATAAATAAAGAATGAGTTCATTACAGTACCTTGAAGTGGTGTTTTGTTTTCTTTTGCTAACGGAGCTTACGAGTTTTCTGTTAAGTTTTGTGTTGTGAAGTTTTCAAGTTTTGGGTAAAGATTCGATGGACTACGGAATAAGGAGTGGCAAGAGCCTAAGATTGGGGATGCCCAAGGCACCCAAGGTAATATTCAAGGATAACCAAGAGCCTAAGCTTGGGGATGCCCCGGATGGCATCCCCTCTTTCGGCTTCGTTCATCGGTAACTTTACTTGGAGCTATATTTTTATTCACCACATGATATGTGTTTTGCTTGGAGCGTCATTTTATTTTCTTTTGTTTTGCTTGATGTTTGAATAAAATACCAAGATCTGAAATTCTTAAATGTTAGAGAGTCTTCACATAGCTAAATAATTATTCGACTACTCATTGATCTTCACTTATATCTTTCGAAGTAGTTTGTCGTTTGCTCTAGTGCTTCACTTATATCTTTTAGAGCATGGTGGTAGTTTTATTTTGAAGAATTAGATGAACTCTCATGCTTCACTTATATTATTTTGAGAGTCTTAAATAGCATGGTAATTTTCCTAAATAATCCTAATATGCTTGGTATTCAAGATTTGTAAAAACTTTCTTAAGAGTGTGTTGAATATTATGAGAAGTTTGATGCTTGATAATTGTTTTGAGATATAAATATGGTGATATTATAGTCATGCTAGTTGAGTAGTTGTGAATTTGAGAGATACTTGTGTTAAAGTTTGTGATTCCCGTAGCATGCACGTATGGTGAACCGTTATGTGATGAAGTCGGAGCATGATTTATTTATTGATTGTCTTCCTTATGAGTGGCGGTCGGGGACGAGCGATGGTCTTTTCCTACCAATCTATCCCCCTAGGAGCATGCGCGTAATACTTTGCTTTGATAACTTGTAGATTTTTGCAATAAGTATATGAGTTCTTTATGACTAATGTTGAGTTCATGGATTATACGCACTTTTCCCATCCTTCCACCATTGCTAGCCTCTCTAATACCGCGTACTTTTCGCCGATATCATACACCCACCATATACATTCCTCAAAACAGCCACCATACCTACCTATCATGGCATTTCCATAGCCATTCCGAGATATATTGCCATGCAACTTTCCACCGTTCCGCTTATTATGACACGCTCCATCATTGTCATATTGCTAGCATGATCATGTAGTTGACATTGTGTTTGTGGCAAAGCCACCGTTCATAATTCTTTCATACATGTCACTCTTGGTTCATTGCATATCCTGGTACACCGCCGGAGGCATTCATATAGAGTCATATTTTGTTCTAAGTATCGAGTTGTAATTCTTGAGTTGTAAGTAAATAAAAGTGCAATGATCATCATTATTAGAGCATTGTCCCAGTGAGGAAAGGATGATGGAGACTATGATTCCCCCACAAGTCGGGATGCGCCTAGTTGATGTGAGACTATCTTCTCCTTTTTGTCTTCTCCACAACCACCATTCTATTCCACCTATAGTGCTATGTACATGGCTCACGCTCATGTATTGCGTGAAGATTGAAAAGGTTTGAGAACATCAAAAGTATGAAATAATTGCTTGGCTTGTCATCGGGGTTGTGCATGATTTAAATACTTTGTGTGGTGAAGATAGAGCATTGCCGGACTATATGATTTTGTAGGGATAGCTTGCTTTGGCCATGTTATTTTGAGAAGACATGATTGCTTTGTTAGTATGCTTGAAGTATTATTATGTCTATGTCAATATTAAACTTTATCTTGAATCTTTCGGATCTGAATATTCATACCACAATTAAGAAGAATTACATTGAAATTATGACAAGTAGCATTCCACATAAAAAATTCTGTTTTTATCATTTACCTACTCGAGGACGAGCATGAATTAAGCTTGGGGATGCTGATACATCTCCAACATATCTATAATTTTTGATTGTTCCATGCTATTATATTATGTGTTTTGGATGTTTATGGGCTTTATTGAACACTTTTATATTACTTTTGGGACTAACCTATTGACCCAGAGCCCAATGCCAGTTCCTGTTTTTCCCTTGTTTCAGTGTTTCGCAGAAAAGGAAAATCAAACGGAGTCCAATTGACCTGAAACTCCATGGAACTTATTTTTGGACCAGAAGAAGCCCACGGAGTACCGGAGTTGCACCAAGGGAGTCCCGGGCTGCCCACGAGGGTGGGGGCGCGCCCACCCCCCTAGGGCGCGCCCCCTGCCTCGTGGACAGCCCGGAGGTCCACCGATGTACTTTTTCCTCCCATATATACCCATATACCCTAAAAACTTCGGAGAACAGAATAGATCTGGAGTTCCGCCGCAGCAAGCCTCTGTAGCCACCAAAAACCAATCGGGACCCAGTTCCGCCACCCTGCCGGAGGGGAGAACCCTCACTGGTGGCCATCTTCATCATCCCGGTGCTCTCCATGATGAGGAGGGAGTAGTTCACCCTCGGGGCTGAGGGTATGTACTAGTAGCTATGTGTTTGATCTCTCTCTCTCTCTCTCTCGTGATCTTGATTTGGCACGATCTTGATGTGTCGCGAGCTTTGCTATTATAGTTGGATCTTATGTTTCTTCTCCCCCTCTATTCTCTTGTAATGGATTGAGTTTTCCCTTTGAAGTTATCTTATAGGATTGAGTCTTTAAAGATTTGAGAACACTTGATGTATGTCTTGCCGTGCGTATCTGTGGTGACAATGGGATTTCACGTGATTCACTTGATGTATGTTTTGGTGATCAACTTGCGGGTTCCTCCCATGAACCTATGCATAGGGGTTGGCACACGTTTTCGTCTTGATTCTCCGGTAGAAACTTTGGGGCACTCTTTGAGGTTCTATGTTTTGGTTGAATAGATGAATCTGAGATTGTGTGATGCATATCGTATAATCATACCCATGGATACTTGAGGTGACATTGGAGTATCTAGGTGACATTAGGGTTTTGGTTGATTTGTGTCTTAAGGTGTTATTCTAGTACGAACTCTAGGGCTGTTTGTGACACTTATAGGAATAGCCCAACGGATTGATTGGAAAGAATAACTTTGAGGTGGTTTCATACCCTACCATAATCTCTTCGTTTGTTCTCCGCTATTAGTGACTTTGGAGTGACTCTTTGTTGCATGTTGAGGGATAGTTATGTGATCCAATTATGTTATTATTGTTGAGAGAACTTGCACTAGTGAAAGTATGAACCCTAGGCCTTGTTTACTAGCATTGCAATACCATTTACGCTCACTTTTATCACTTGCTACCTTGCTGTTTTTATATTTTCAGTTTACAAAAACCTATCTACCATCCATATTGCACTTGTATCACCATCTCTTCGCCGAACTAGTGCACCTATACAATTTACCATTGTATTGGGTGTGTTGGGGACACAACAGACTCTTTGTTATTTGGTTGCAGGGTTGCTTGAGAGAGACCATCTTCATCCTACGCCTCCCACGGATTGATAAACCTTAGGTCATCCACTTGAGGGAAATTTGCTACTGTCCTACAAACCTCTGCACTTGGAGGCCCAACAACGTCTACAAGAAGAAGGTTGTGTAGTAGACATCAATGCCGAAGCCCTAGTGGCCTTTAATCATAGCATCCGCGACAAATGGATTGCCCGACACCTCGGCCAAGAAAAGCCGAAGTCCATGGCGGCCCTCACGGCGCTTATGACCCGCTTTTGCACGGGCGAAGATAGCTGGCTAGCCCGTAGCAATAACAAAGTAAGCAAACCTGGCACCTCTAAAGCCAGAAATAGCAACGACAAGATGATGATCCACAAGTATAGGGGATCTATCATAGTCCTTTCGATAAGTAAGAGTGTCGAACCCAACAAGGAGCAGAAGGAAATGATAAGCGGTTTTCAGCAAGGTATTCTCTGCAAGTACTGAAATAAGTGGTAACAGATAGTTTTGTGATAAGATAATTTGTAACGAGCAACAAGTAACAAAAGTAAATAAAGTGCAACAAGGTGGCCCAATCCTTTTTGTAGCAAAGGACAAGCCTGGACAAACTCTTATATAGAAAAAAGAGCTCCCGAGGACACATGGGAATTATCGTCAAGCTAGTTTTCATCACGTTCATATGATTCGCGTTCGGTACTTTGATAATTTGATATGTGGGTGGACCGGTGCTTGGGTGCTGTTCTTACTTGAACAAGCATCCCACTTATGATTAACCTCTATTGCAAGCATCCGTAACTACAACAAAAGTATTAAGGTAAACCTAACCATAACATGAAACATGTGGATCCAAATCAGCCCCTTATGAAGCAATGCATAAACTAGGGTTTAAGCTTCTGTCACTCTAGCAACCCATCATCTAATTATTACTTCCCAAAGCCTTCCTCTAGGCCCAAATAATGGTGAAGTGTTATGTAGTCGATGTTCACATAACACCACTAGAGGATAGACAACATACATCTCATCAAAATATCGAACGAATACCAAATTCACATGAGTACTAATAGCAAGACTTCTCCCATGTCCTCAGGAACAAACGTAACTACTCACAAAGCATATTCATGTTCATAATCAGAGGGGTATTAATATGCATAAAGGATCTGAACATATGATCTTCCACCACATAAACCAACTAGCATCAACTACAAGGAGTAATCAACACTATTAGCAACCTACTAGTACCAATCCCGGACTTGGAGACAAGAATTGGATACAAGAGATGAACTAGGGTTTTGAGAGGAGATGGTGCTGGTGAAGATGTTGATGGAGGTTGCCCTCTCCCGATGAGAGGAGCGTTGGTGATGACGATGGCGATGATTTCCCCCTCCTAGAGGGAAGTGTCCCCGGCAGAACTGCTCTGTCGGAGCCCTAGATTGGTTCCGCCAAGGTTTCGCCTCATGGCGGCGGAGTCTCGTCCCGAAAGGTTGCTTCTGATTTTTTTTCCTTGACGAAAGACTTCATATAGCAGAAGATGGCCACCGAAGAGCCAACAGGGGGCCCACGAGGCAGGGGGCGCGCCCCCACCCTCGTGGGCAGGTGGTGGCCCCCTGACGTATTTCTTCCGCTCAGTATTTTTTATTATTTCCAAAAATAACTTTCATGGAGTTTTAGGACTTTTGGAGTTGTGCAGAATAGGTCTCTAATAATTGCTCCTTTTCCAGCCCAGAATTCCAGCTGCCGGCATTCTCTCTCCTTATGTAAACCTTGTAAAATAAGAGATAATATGCATAAGTATTGTGACATAACGTGTAATAAAAGCCCATAATTTAATAAATATTGATATAAAAGCATGATGCAAAATGGACGTATCAACTCCCCCACTCTTAGACCTTGCTTGTCCTCAAGCGGAAGCCGATAACGATAAATATGTCCACATGTTTAGAGGTAAAGGTGTCAATAAAATAAAATACGGACATGAGGGCATCATGATTATTCTCATAACAGCAACATATATGGATATTGTCATATGATTTCTTATGCTCAAGTAATAACCTAACCACAATGCAAAAGTACGAATCAGAAACTTTATTGAGAACTAGCAAACTATAATCTCAGTCATTGAAGCAATTGCAATTTATCATAACATCAGAAAGAGTCTATGTCAGAGCTTTCTAGCAAATCCACATACTCAACTATCATTTAGTCTTTCATAATTGCTAACACTCACGCAATACTTGTGGTTACGGAGTCTTAATCGGACACAGAGAAAGATAGGGGCTTATAGTTTCGCCTCCCAACCTTTTACCTCAAGGGTAATGTCAACAATAATAACTCATGCTCCCCTATATCCAATTAGATATATCTATCAGGATCTTTCGAACATACTGTGCTTGCCAAAGGATAAAATGTAAAAAGGAAAGGTGAAGATCACCATGACTCTTGCATAAGGTAGAAGATAGTAATAAAAGATAGGCCCTTCGCAGAGGGAAGGAGAGGTTGCCATGCGCTTTTATGGTTGGATGCACAAAATCTTAATGCGAAAGAACGTCACTTTATATTGCCACTTGTGATATGAACCTTTATTATGCAGTCGGCCGCTTTTATTTCTTCCACATCACAAGATCATACAAAGCTGATTTCCTCCACACCAATCAATCATACATATTTAGAGAGCAATTTTTATTTCTTGCACCGATGACAACTTACTTGAAGGATCTTACTCAATCCATAGGTAGATATGGTGGACTCTCATGGCAAAATTGGTTTAAGGGTTTTTGGAAGCACAAGTAGTATTTCTACTTGGTGCTGAGAATTTGGCTAGCATGAGGGGGAAAGTCAAGCTCAACATGTTGGATGATCCATGACAATATACTTTATCTCAGATATAAGAAAACATAACCCATTACGTTGTCTTCCTTATCCAACATCAACTCTTTAGCATGTCATATTTTAATGAGTGCTCCCAATCATAAAAGATGTCCATGATATATATGTGAAACTTCTCTTTCCTTATTACTTCCTATTAATTGCAACGATGACCAAAGCTATGTTTGCCAACTCCCAACAACGTTTAATCATCATACCCTTTCTATGTGAAGTCATTACTCTTAATAGGATCAATATGAACTCTTTATTTCTTTTTATTCTTTTCTCTTTTCTTTTATTCACTGAAGATCATAGCATGATAATAAAGCCCTTTACTCAACACTAATCTTTATTATATAGCTCACGGACTCAATTACATAGAGAGATCATAAAGCAAAAACTCAAAACTAGATCATGCCATAAACTTTATTCTACTAGATCAAGATACTACTAATAGGATCGAACTAAGAAAAACGGTAAAGATAGGAGTGGGATGGTGATACAATACCGGGGCACCTCCCCAAGCTTGGCAGATGCCAAGGGGAGTGCCCATACCCATGTGATTATATCTCCTTCTTCGGGGATGGTGTGATATTCTTGGCGATGATGCCCCTCAGGATACGATTCTCCTCCTCAAGCTTATTGACTTGCTGCTTGAGGCCCATTACTTCCTTACGAAGCTTTCCTGAAACGGCTAAAGCTCCTTGCACCCAAGGGTGTTGCATAGCTGTGGGAGAACAAGTGACACTCTTCTTCATATTTTCATAAGAAAGAAATCTAACATTGGAAGGGATAACCGAGTTTGGAATGGCTGAGCTCTGTAGTTCTCCCATCATGAACCTGGCTCAGAAGCAAGAAGTGACCTCTTGATCCTCCATAGCATCTATCCTCATCAAATCAGCCTCCATCTCTTCCTCCGTTGCTGGCCCAAAGTGGCCAGCATCGCTGTTTGTCCTTGGTTCCTATGCCGGGTGAGACACCCGGCTCTCCCCGACTGACTCTTGAGAAGACATCTTGCTCTAATCTGTAGCAGTAACAGCTCGAAACAAAAACAGAGGATATTTGCGTAATACAGGAGTCAAAACCTTCAGGAGATTATATAATGAATTTTTACCGACCAAAATACGTATCATGCAAGAAAACGGAGTCCGGAGAGCGCACGAGGTGCCCACGAGGTAGGGGAGGTAGGGGGCGCGCCTAGTAGGGTAGGGCGCGCCCTCCACCCTCATGGAGCCCTCGTGTCCTTCCCGGACTGCTTCTTATTTTTCTATTTTTCTAAATATTCCAAAACGGAGAAATATTGCCTTTAGAACTGTTTTGGAGTCGGTTTACTTACCGTACCACATACCTATTCCTTTTCGGAGTCTGAAACATTCCGGAAAGTGTCCCTTATGTATTCCTCCGGGGTTAAGGTTTCAATAACATTGGTTTCAACATTTATAGGATTACCTGAGATATAATGTTTAATTCTTTGACTGTTCACCACCTTTGGATTTGTGCCTTCGAAGTTGTTGATTTTTATAGCACCGAAACGATAGACCTCCTCGATAACGTAAGGGCCTTCCCATTTAGAGAGAAGTTTTCCTGCAAAAATCCTTAAACGAGAGTTGTATAGCGATACATAATCACCTACATTAAACTCACGCTTTTGTATCCTTTTGTCATGCCATCTTTTAACTTTTTATTTAAACAACTTGGCATTTTCATAGGCTTGGGTTCTCCATTCATCTAGTGAGCTAATATCAAATAACCTCTTCTCACCGGCAAGTTTGAAATCATAGTTGAGCTCTTTAATAGCCCAATAAGCCTTATGTTCTAGTTCAAGAGGTAAGTGACATGCTTTTCCATAAACCATTTTATACGGAGACATACACATAGGATTTTTATATGCAGTTCTATAGGCCCATAATGCATCATCAAGTTTCTTGGACCAATTCTTTCTAGACCTATTAACAGTCTTTTGTAAAATTAATTTGAGCTCTCTATTACTCAATTCTACTTGACCACTAGACTATGGGTGATAAGGAGATGCAATTCTATGATTTACATCATACTTAGCAAGCATTTTACGGAAAGCACCATGAATAAAATGTGAACCACCATCAGTCATTAAATATCTAGGGACTCCAAACCTCGGAAAAATAACTTCTTTAAGCATCTTAATAGAGGTGTTATGATCAGCACTACTAGTTGGAATAGCTTCTACCCACTTAGTAACGTAATCAACAACAACTAAAATATGTGTATATCCATTAGAGGCAGCAAAAGGTCCCATATAATCATAGCCCCAAACATCAAATGGTTCAATAACGAGTGAATAATTCATAGGCATTTCTTGACGTCTACTAATATTACCAATTCTTTGACATTCATCACAAGATAAGACAAACTTACGGGCAACCTTGAAGAGAGTAGGCCAATAAAAACCGGATTGCAATACCTTATGTGCAGTTCTATCTCCAGCGTGGTGTCCTCCATAAGCTTCGGAGTGACACTTGCGTAGGATCTGTTCCTGTTCATGCTCAAGTACGCAACATCTAATAACACCATCTACTCCTTCTTTATAAAGATGTGGGTCATCCCAAAGTAATGTCTCAAATCATAGAAAAACTTTTTCTTTTGCTGGTATGTGAAACTAGGTGGTATAAATTTAGTAACAATATAATTAGCATAATCAGCATACCACGGAGAAGTACGAGAAACATTTATGACATTTAATTGCTCATCAGGAAAGCTATCATCAATAGGTAGTGGGTCGTCAAGAACATTTTCTAACCTAGACAAGTTGTCTGCAACGGGGTTCTCAGCCCCTTTTCTATCAACAATATGTAAATCAAATTCTTGTAGCAAGAGAACCCATCTAATAAGTCTAGGTTTAGCATCTTTCTTTTCCATAAGATATTTAATAGCAGCATGATTCGTGTGAATAGTTACTTTAGAATCAACAATATAAGGTCTGAACTTATCACAAGCAAATACAACTGCTAAGAATTCATTTTCAGTAGTAGCATAATTTCTTTGAGCATTATCTAGAGTCTTACTAGCATACTGAATAACATTTAATTTCTTATCAACTCTTTGCCCTAGAACAGCACCTACAGCATAATCACTAGCATCACACATAATTTCAAAGGGTAAGTTCCAATCAGGTGGCTGAACAATAGGTTCAGAGATCAATGCTTTCTTAAGTATTTCAAATGCTTCTACACAATCATCATCAAAGACAAATGGTATATCTTTTTGTAATAAATTAGTTAGAGGCCGAGAAATTTTTGAGAAGTCCTTAATGAACCTCCTATAAAATCTGGCGTGACCAAGGAAACTTCTTATACCTTTGATGTCCTTGGGACATGGCATCTTTTCAATAGCATCAACCTTGGCTTTATCAACCTCAATACCTCTTTCAGAAAGTTTATGCCCCAAAACAATACCTTCATTAACCATAAAGTGGCACTTTTCCCAATTCAAGACAAGATTAGTTTCTTCACATCTCTGCAAAACTCGATCAAGGTTGCTCAAGCAATCATCAAAAGAGGATCCGTAGACGGATAAGTCGTCCATGAAAACCTCACAAATCTTTTCACAAAAGCCAGAGAATATAGCCATCACGCATCTTTGAAAGGTAGCAGGTGCATTACATAAACCAAAAGGCATACGTCTATAAGCAAAAGTACCAAAAGGGCAAGTAAAAGTAGTCTTTGATTGATCATTGGCTGACACAGGTATTTGAGAGAAACCAGAATAACCATCTAGAAAGCAAAAATGTGTATGTTTAGATAATCTTTCTAGCATTTGATCGATAAAAGGTAAGGGGTAATGATCCTTTTTAGTGGCCTTATTTAATTTGCGGAAATCAAATACCATCCTATAACCTATAATAATTCTTTGCAAAATCAATTCATCTTTATCATTAGGAACGACAGTAATACCTCCCTTCTTAGGGACACAATGGACAGGACTTACCCACTGACTATCAGCAACGGGATAAATTATACCTGCCTCAAAGAGCTTTAGTATTTCCTTTCTTACCACTTCTTTCATCTTAGGATTCAACCTTCGTTGATGATCACGAACTGGTTTGGCATCTTCTTCCAAATTTATTTTATGTTGACATAGAGTGGGACTAATGCCCTTAAGATCATCAAGAGTATATCCAATAGCGGCACGGTGCTTCTTCAGAGTTTTCAATAATCTCTCTTCTTCATGCTCTGAAAGGTTAGCACTAATAATAACAGGATATATCTTCTTTTCATCAAGATAGGCATATTTAAGAGTATCAGGCAACGGTATAAGCTCAAACACGGGGTCACCCTTGGGTGGAGGAGGTTCCCCTAGGATTTCAACATGCAAATTGTGTTTTAGGATAGGTTCATGTTTAAATAACACTTCATCTATTTCCCTTCTTTCATTCATGAACATATCATTTTCATGGTCTAGCAAATATTGTTCTAAAGGATCACTAGGAGGTACGGCAATAGAAGCAAGACCAATAATTTCATCCTTACTAGGCAATTCTTCTTCACGGTGTTGTCTACTAAATTTAGAGAAATTAAACTCATGAGACATATCACCCAAGCCAATAGTAACAACATTCTTTTTGCCGTCTATCCTAGCATTAACTGTGTTCAAGAAAGGTCTACCAAAAATAATGGGACAAAAGCTATCTTGTGGGGAACCAAGAACAAGAAAATCAGCAGGATATTTAGTTTTCCCGCACAAGACTTCAACATCTCTAACAATTACCATTGGTGAAATAGTATCTCTATTGGCAAGTTAATTGTAACATGAATATCTTCTAACTCAGCAGGTGCAATTTCATGCTTAATTTCTTTGTATAAGTCGATAGGTATTGCACTAGCACTAGCACCCATATCACATAAGCCATGATAACAATGATCTCCTATTTTAACAAAAATAACAGGCATACCTACCACAAGTCTATGTTTATCTTTAGCACAAGGTTTGGCAATTCTAGCAGTTTCACCGCAGAAATAAATATCATGCCCATCAATATTATCAGCCAAGAGATCTTTAACAATAGCAATATTAGGTTCAACTTTGATTTGCTCCGGAGGTGTATAAGTTCTAATATTGCTTTTACGAACCACAATTGAAGCTTTAGCATGATCCTTCATTCTAACAGGGAAAGGTGGTTTCTCAACATAAGAAGTAGGAACAACAGGATCATTATAAGTGATAGTCTTTTCTTCAACCTTAGTAGGTGCAGCTACTTTTACTTCTATGGGAGGATGATATTTAAACCACTTCTCCTTGGGAAGATCAACATAATTAGCAAAATATTCACAGAATGAAGCTACTATCTCAGAGTCAAGTCCATATTTAGTGCTAAATTTACGGAAAACATCGGTATCCATAAAAGACTTAACACAATCAAACTTAGGTGTCATACCTGACTCCTTACCTTCGTCGAGATCCCAATCTTCAGAGTTGCGTTTAATTCTATTCAATAAATCCCATTTGAATTCAATAGTCTTCATCATAAAAGAGCCAGCACAAGAAGTATCGAGCATGGTGCGATTGTTATCAGAAAGCCGAGCATAAAAACTTTGAAGAATTATTTCTCTTGAGAGCTCCCGATTGGGGCATGAATATAACATTGATTTAAGCCTCCCCCAAGCTTGAGCGATGCTTTCTCCTTCGCGAGGCCAAAAATTATATATATAATTGCAATCACGATGAACAAGATGCATAGGATAAAACTTCTGATGAAATTCCAATTTCAATCGTTTGTAGTTCCATGACCCCGTATCATAGCATAGCCTATACCATGTCGATGCGTCTCCCTCCGAAGATAAAGGGAAGACCTTCTTCTTAACAACATCATCGGGTATACCTGCAAGCTTAAATAATCCACAGATTTCATCCACATAGATTAGGTGCTCATCAGGATGTTTTGTTCCATCTCCTGCAAAAGGATTAGCTAGCAATTTTTCTAACATACTCGAAGGAACTTCAAAGGGAACATTTTCATTTTCAGTAGGTTCAGTAGGTTGAGGAGCAACTCTTTGCTCTACTGGTCGGGGTGAAGGTACCCCAAACAAGCCCCTCAGAGGATTACTTTCCATAGCAACAAGTGACAGTAAATTTTAGCACACTATATAAATTTTTCCTTACCAAATTCCACCTACCAAAGGCACTTCACTCCCCGGCAACGGCGCCAGAAAAGAGTCTTGATGACCCACAAGTAGGGCTGAAAAAAAGCTCGAAGCTCGCGAGCTAAATGAGTAGCTTGTGACTTGGCTCGAATCGACTCGAACTTGAAAAATAACGAGTCGACCCAAGCTTTAGTTTAAGATCGTTTATAGAACGAGTTAAACGAGCCGATCTCACGAGTACTCGTGTAACTCTTTAGGCTCGGTACAAAAGATCATCCAAGCATCATGCGCCCCAAGTGCACAACACAATGCCTAGACGTTTAAGGAAATTACAATTGTTTGGTCATTATATGTAACTAACTTGCCGAACATTATGGTCATGTACAATTGTTTGTGGTTAATGGTCATGTACATGGTACTGTCCTGATGGTAGTACCAATTGTAAGTTAAGATCATACATGCTTATAATTGTTTGTGAACATTGCACCTGTTTAATATGTACATTTTACATTCCCAAGTAATCATTTTTATCATATTCATAAGGTTTTATGTTCATAGCATTAACGAGCTTAACAAGCTAAACGAGCCAGCTCGCGAGTTAAACAAGTTGAGCCAATCTTGGATTTGAGCTCGTTATAGTAACGAGTCGAGTCGAGCTAGCTCGTTAACGAAACGAGCTTTAGCGAGTCGAACTGAGCTGGCGACTCGGCTCGGATTCCAGTCCTACACCACAAGTATAGGGGATCTATCATAGTCCTTTCGATAAGTAAGGGTGTCGAACCCAACGAGGAGCAGAAGGAAATGATAAGCGGTTTTCAGCAAGGTATTCTCTGCAAGTACTGAAATAAGTGGTAACAGATAGTTTTGTGATAAGATAATTTGTAACGAGCAACAAGTAACAAAAGTAAATAAAGTGCAGCAAGGTGGCCCAATCCTTTTTGTAGCAAAGGACAAGCATGAACAAACTATTATATAGAGAAAAGCGCTCCCGAGGACACATGGGAATTATCATCAAGCTAGTTTTCATCACGTTCATATGATTCGCGTTCGGTACTTTGATAATTTGATATGTGGGTGGACCGGTGCTTGGGTGTTGTTCTTACTTGAACAAGCATCCCACTTATGATTAACCTCTATTGCAAGCATCCGTAACTACAACAAAAGTATTAAGGTAAACCTAACCATAACATGAAACATGTGGATCCAAATCAGCCCCTTATGAAGCAACTCATAAACTAGGGTTTAAGCTTCTGTTACTCTAGCAACCCATCATCTACTTATTACTTCCCAATGCCTTCCTCTAGGCCCACATAATGGTGAAGTGTTATGTAGTCGATGTTCACATAACACCACTAGAGGATAGACAACATACATCTCATCAAAATATCGAACGAATACCAAATTCACATGACTACTAATAGCAAGACTTCTCCCATGTCCTTAGGAACAAACATAACTACTCACTCATGTTCATAATCAAAGGGGTATTAATATGCATAAAGGATCTGAACATATGATCTTCCACCAAATAAACCAACTAGCATCAACTACAAGGAGTAATCAACACTATTAGCAACCTACTAGTACCAATCCCGGACTTGGAGACAAGAATTGGATACAAGAGATGAACTAGGGTTTTGAGAGGAGATGGTGCTGGTGAAGATGTTGATGGAGGTTGCCCTCTCCCGATGAGAGGAGCGTTGGTGATGACGATGGCGATGATTTCCCCCTCCTAGAGGGAAGTGTCCCCGGCAGAACTGCTCTGTCGGAGCCCTAGATTGGTTCCGCCAAGGTTTCGCCTCATGGCGGCGGAGTCTCGTCCCGAAAGGTTGCTTCTGATTTTTTCCTTGACGAAAGACTTCATATAGCAGAAGATGGCCACCGGAGAGCCAACAGGGGGCCCACGAGGCAGGGGGCGCGCCCTGGGGGGTAGGGCGCGCCCCCCACCCTCGTGGGCAGGTGGTGGCCCCCCTGACGTATTTCTTCCGCTCAATATTTTTTATTATTTCCAAAAATAACTTTCGTGGAGTTTCAGGACTTTTAGAGTTGTGCAGAATAGGTCTCTAATAATTGCTCCTTTTCCAGCCCAGAATTCCAGCTGCCGGCATTCTCCCTCCTTATGTAAACCTTGTAAAATAAGAGAGAATAGGCATAAGTATTGCGACATAACGTGTAATAAAAGCCCATAATGCAATAAATATTGATATAAAAGCATGATGAAAAATGAGCGTATCACAAGCCCCGACGCAACAGACACAAGCGTCGAAGCAACGGTGACAATACCGACGACACGGCGGTCAACACCGGATTCAGTGGCTCCAAGTCCGGCCAGTGGAAGAAGCCATTTAAAAGGAACAATCCGGGCTCATCCAGCTTGGACCGCATACTCGATCGTCCATGTCAGATACACGGCACCCCCGATAAACCAGCCAATCATACTAACAGAAGCTGTTGGGTCTTTAAGCAGGCCAACAAGTTAAATGCCAAGAACAAGGAGAAAGGGTTACAAGGTGAGGACGATGACGAGGAGCCCCGTCCGCCGAACACAGGGGGACAGAAGAAGTTTCCCCCTCAGGTTAAAATGGTGAACATGATATATGCCACCCATATTCCCAAGAGGGAGCGCAAATGCGCACTAAGGGACGTCTACGCGATAGAGCCAGTCGCCCCAAAATCCAACCCATGGTCGTCCTGCCCGATCACCTTCGATCGTAGGGACCATCCGACCAGTATCTGTCATGGTGGTTCGGCCGCACTGGTCCTCGACCCAATCATTGATGGATTCCACCTCACGCGAGTCCTCATGGACGGTGGAAGCAGCCTTAACCTGCTCTATCAGGATACAGTGCGCAAAATGGGAATCGATCCATCAAGGATCAAGCCCACAAAAACTACCTTTAAAGGAGTTATACCAAGTGTAGAGGCCCGCTGCACGGGCTCAATCACATTGGAGGTCGTCTTCGGATCCCCGGACAACTTCCAAAGCGAAGACTTGATCTTAGATATCGTCCCCTTCTGTAGTGGATATCACGCACTGCTCGGACGAACTGCATTCGCCCAATTCAACGCGGTGCCACACTATGCTTATCTCAAGCTCAAGATGCCCGGACCACGCGGTGTCATAACAGTCAATGGAAACATGAAGCGCTCCCTCTGTACCGAAGAGCACACCGCAGCCTTGGCAGCAGAAGTACAGAGCGGTCTTATCAAGCAGAATTTTAATTCAGCGGCTAAACTCCCGGACACTGTCAAACGAGTCCGGACTACTCCATAGCATGACAGTCCGGCTCATCAGGAGTTAGACTAGCAATTCACCCTCCGTCTCAATCCCGACCGAATGGCGGCGTACGTACCGCGCGTACATAACTACGCACTCAAGATACCATGGGCATAGACGGAGGCATAACTACGATGTGGTCCATAATACGGCTCAACCTTTCCTGGACACACATACTTTCACTTTTCTTTTTATCCTTTTCAGGTTTCTTTTCCACAAGCCCCTCGCGGCGGCCTGATCATCGGTCCTTTCGAAGGATGGGTATACCAAGGCAGCAAGTAGCATATATGTGTGAAGGAATCTCTAGATGTTCTTCTTGACGATCATTCTACCTGATTTCAGGACCCGCACGCAGCTCCCCCTTGATCTTGGCATGTTAAATAGCCATGTTGCTTATCGCACTATCTGTACGAATATGCTTTGATGTATTAATCAAATTATAATGGAAACAGTTTGCGGCCCAACTTATGTGGCACTAGTTTACTACTTCATTTTATTTCTCCATTCTTATCGATTGCACCCGTACACTTTGGTACACTTTAAATTGGCCAGGGGCTTCATTGCGCTCCATACTATGGCAACAAAGTCCGAACACTTTTACAGTTCGGCACCCCGAATTTAGCATTATATGCATTGGCTCCGAATCATGTCTTTGGTCAATAGTTGGGTTGCCCGGCTCCTGTGCTTACTACCTTACGTTCCGTCCTATCGGCTAGGGTAGTAAGGGGAGAACTTCTGCGATTGTGTTTCTGGTTTATCCGAGCAAACACCTCAGTAGAGAAAGCCGAAAACTAACTGTCATGATGCGGCGAGAGCTGGTCAGCTATTCGGAGGTCACAAATCTTTTACGATTTTTCAGCATTATGCGACGGATCGGCCTCCAACCGATCAGGTGTCTACGGCACCATAGTCCGGATTAACAAATACCAACTAGGGGTTGCGCATACACTTCTATTGTCAAACTCCTATGGCTAAGTGAGGGTGATAAAGCAACATAGTCCGATTGCCTGGTTCGTTGCGCTAAACACCTCCTTCAAGGACCAATCTATTGGATCAAGAGTGTTTAGATTCCATCCCAAACACCCCCGTACTACCTATGTGGGGGCTGAAGCCGATAACTGGCCAACTTTCGAATTTAATAAAATGGCCGCACAGGAGGTAAATTTTTTACACAAACAACAAGCAATATATTACATATCGGCTTTGTTTCATAATACAGGACGGGATAACATGAATGTATTCATTCAAAGATAATGTCTTTAACACATTGCTGCGCTACAATGCAGGGTCCCTCCAGGACATCGTCAAAATATCGCTCAGGCGTACGGTGCTCCTTGCCCGTGGGCGGTCCCTCGGTCGCGAGCTTGACAGCGTTCATCTTCGCCCACTGCACCTTGACGCGGGCGAAGGCCATCCGCACACCTTCGATGCAGACCGACCGCTTGATGGCATCAAGCCGGGGGCAGGCATTGACCAGCCGCTTCACGAGTCCGAAGTAGCTGCTAGGTATGGCTTCGGCAGGCCATAGACGGATTATCAAATCCTTCATGGCCAGTTCGGCCACCCTATGCAGTTCGGTCAGTTGTTTCAGCTGATCGCTAAAGGGCACTGGATGCTCTGGCACAAGGTATTGCGACCAGAACAGCTTCTCCATTGAGCTCCCCTCTTCGTCTCGGAAGAACTCCGCGGCGTCAGCAACACTGCGCGGCAGATCCGCAAACACTCCTGGAGAACTCCAAATCCGTGTCAGTAAGAGGTACCTTTTCTTCACATATTTGCTCTACATAATAAAGGCCTTACCTGCCACGATTTTCCTGGCCTCCTGGATTTCCTGGGGGCGCCCTGGGCTTCAACCCGGGTATCTTGTGCGCATGGTGGACCTTGGCAAGTTCGGGCTCTTGATCCGCAATAGTGTGCTCCAAGGACTCACATTTCTTCACGGTGTCCTGGAGCTCCTGCTGGACTTCATCAACCCTGGCCTCGTATTTTTCATGGGTGGCTTGTTCCTTTGCCTCTCCCTTCTGGGCCTCGGCCAGCGCTTTCTTGAGGGTCTCCACCTCGGACACCGCTCCTACAAAACATCATGTGATCAACACAAACCATTCATATTTCTCTATATCTGAATAGGTCATTACATACCTTGCTTGTCCTCCAACCGTTTTTTCACACGACCGAGCTCTTCCTCGGACCGCTCCAGACTCTGCTTCAGTCCGGAGACTTCGGTAGCATGGGAGGTCGCAGCCAGCAACGACGCCTACTTATTCACATAGACGTGTATGGTTAGTCTCCTACGAAAATTATTTGATCCTCTGTTCGGCTTTTCTTTCTGAACACCAGACAGAGTCTCAGGGGCTACTGTCTATACTGTGACATTCTCTTCACATAATTGCGTCGCTTACCTCAAAGCCCGTTAGAAAGCTGGTGCAGGCTTCGGTCAGTCCGCTTTTAGCGGACTGAACCCTCTCAACCACCATACCCATGAGGGTATGGTGTTCTTCAACAATGGAAGCACTTCGCAGCGCTTTCATTAGAGTATCCGGTGCCTCTAGATGGACAGAGGTAACCGGCGGAATAGGCGCACCTCCTTCTTTCGAAGGAGGCTGCTTGCCCGATTCCGGAGCCATGTGGGCTTCCGGAATAGTATTTGGCTGGGGGCCAAATTGGATATGGCCCCCATCGCCAGTCTCCAGGGGGATTTTCTCCCCCATGTGACCGGTGGCCGAGGTATTGCCCTCTAGCGCCACCCGGATGGCCTCCTGTGCCTCTCCCTGGCTTGGGTAGGTCCTTCGGGATAACACCTCGGTGTCGTCCGTGACTTTGGGAGAGGAGGCCGTGGGATGGGACCCGTTGTCCATTACCTTTGGGTCCAGCGAATTCCCCGAAGGTGAGGATCGCTGAGTGCTGTCGTGGGCCAGACTGCAGCGCATGATTCGGCACATTAAAACCACAAGGTAAAGGATTTGGATATATAAGTGTGTCAGTGCCTTCGAATACTTACGATTCGGCCAGGGGCTTATCCCTGGGGCGCCATTCCGAGCTACTGTCGGTATCAGGCGCGGTGTTGCCCGCGAGAGAGGCTCTCCCCTTCTTGGACGCTTCAGCCTCCAGATGTGTGGAGGCCGCCTTCTTCTTCCTCCCCCCCTCAGGGGGAGGTTTGCTTTGCTCCTCCTCCTCGTCATCCTCAATGGGGGAGGAGTGGGTTTTGGCGTCTTCGAACGTCACGTCCGAAGTACCCTTATGGCGGAGACCCAGCATCTTCGTAAGAAGTGGGATTGCTGGCTCTTCGGGCAGCAAAGCTGGACACTTGATCTGCTCCACTTTCTTTGTCCATCCCTGAAAAAGTAAAATGGGAAAGCTTAGACATTCTCCTTGAGTGTACAGGTAAAGGATACACCTTGAAATGCGAAAAAACTTATCGGACTGGCGGGATGGGTCAGGTTGTACCCACGGTCTTCGGTCTCCTTCGGCCACGTCTCATTGGCCTTGAAGAGCACCTTCCAGATGCCTTCGTGTGTAACGCCGAAGAACTGTTGCAGGGTCTGGTGCTTGGCCGGATCGAACTCCCACAAATTGCAGGTCCGACTTTGGCAAGGAAGGATCCGACAAAAAAGCATCACCTGGATCACATTGACAAGCTTGATGTTCTTGTCGACCATGCTCTTGATGCGCATCTGCAGTGCTGTCAGCTCGTTCGACGAGGCCCGGTACAGGCCCTTCTCTAGCCAAGAGGTGAGCCGCATTCGGGCCCCGGACCTGAATTCGGGAGCCGCGGCCCAGGTGGTGTCGCGGGGCTCTGTGACGTAGAACCACTGTTGTTGCCACCCTTTGACGGTCTCCACAAAGGTACCTTTGGGCCATGTGACATTGGGCATCTTGCTCACCATGGCGCCTCCACACTCTGTGTGTTGACCATCCACCACCTTTGGCTTCACATTGAAGATCTTTAACCACAATCCAAAGTAGGGTGGGATGCGGAGGAAGGCCTCGCACACGACAATGAATGCTGAGATGTTGAGGAAGGATTTGGGGGCCAGGTCATGGAAATCCAGCCCGTAGTAGAACATGAGCCCGCGGACAAATGGGTGGAGAGGGAATCCCAATCCGTGGACGAAGTGGGGGATGAACACCACCCTCTCATGGGGCTCCGAGGTGGGAACGATCTGCCCCTTGGTCGGAAGCCGGTGGGCGATTTCCTGGGCCAAATACCCGGCCTCCCGGAGCTTGGCGGTGTCCTTTTCCTTGACGGAGGAAACCATCCACTTGCCCTGCGCTCCAGATCCGGACATGGTCGGAGTGCTTTCTTGAGGCAGAGAGGATGAGAGCTTGGGCGCTGGAGCTCGAGAATGGGTGGGCAGAGAGAGAGAGAGAGAGAGAGAGGGCGTGGGTGAGAGGGTGAATCCTTATCTCCTTATAAAGGCGGCGAATATCAAGCGCCTCCCCACTCGCCTTAAAACTCGCCTATTCCCCAAGGTCCATGTAGACGGCACGGTTGGATTACCCATACCCGTATTGATGAGAATCCCGCAATAAGGGGACACGATCTCTGCTTTGACAAGACGTACCAATAAAAGCGCATCTCAAAACGTGGACCGGGAGGCTAAAAAACGGTTTGAAATAATGACCGGGCAGCGACGTGATGTCACGCTACAAAAGTTGTCAATAGATTGGACTCGTGAAATATTATACTCTCTGCGGTTGTGTGTGGTACTTGTTTTGCAGAGCCGGACACGTTTTCTGTGTTTGAAGGCTGCTTTGGAGTATTCGGAGGAGGAACCCGCCTTGCAATGCCGAAGACAATCTGCGCGCCGGACACCTCGTCATTGAAGCCTGGTTCAGGGGCTACTGAGGGAGTCCTGGATTAAGGGGTCCTCGGGCGTCCGGCCTGTGTGATGAGGGCCGGATTGATGGGCCATGAAGATACAAGACAGAAGACTCTCTCCCGTGTCCGGATGGGACTCTCCTTTGCGTGGATGGCAAGCTTGGCGTTCAGATATGAAGATTCCTTTCTCTGTAACCGACTTTGTACAACCCTAGTCCCTTCAGTGTCTATATAAACCAGAGGGTTTAGTCCATAGAGGCAATCACAATCATACAGGCTAGACAACTAGGGTTTAGCTATTACGATCTCGTGGTAGATCAACTCTTGTAATCCTCATATTCATCAAGATCAGTCAAGCAGGAAGTAGGGTATTACCTCCATTAAGAGGGCCCTAACCTGGGTAAACATCGTGTCCCCTGTCTCCTGTTACCATCGACCTTAGACGCATAGTTCGGGACCCCTACCCGAGATCCGCCGGTTTTGACACCGACAGTTACCGTTATAGCTGTCACTACTATCAAAACTATCATATTACTTTGTGATCACTTTGCTGCAGATAATTAATCTCCAGGTGTGGTTGAATTGACAACTCAGCTGATAATACCTTCAAATATTCTCTCCCCTTGTGTCGAATCAACAAATTTGGGTTGAATACTCTACCCTCGAAAACTGTTGCGATCCCCTATACTTGTGGTTATCACACGCGTCCCTTGCTATGCAATAGAATTTGCAGTGCACAATCTTTCCCCTTACATAAATCAAGACTGCAGGGATGTCATACTGAACACAAACCATGGATTTACAATCGTTGCTACTGTAAGGCTTGATGAACGTGGTGACTCCTATTTTGGCACTGGCTTTTGGAAGGAAATTTCTAAGTTTTATGTAGTGAAAGCTGGCACTAAAGTTGCACTGCATATAAATGAGCCTGGTCATGAGATATATGCTAACTTCCCTGATGATATCATCCGTCCAGACTTTGTTCGAAGTAAGTTTTCTTTTCAAGTATCTGCATGTTGACTTACTCAACAATATCAAATGAATTGTGTAGTATTTAAGCAACCAATTATTATTCCATTTTCTTACTCTATTCCTACCTACTAACTTCTAGTTACCAATACACTTTTATATTGCCCTGTTTTAACTAAATATTCCATATACTCCCACTTCTATCAGAAAGCACCGCTGACAAGGAGACTCCAAAGGTGGAGAACGGGGCTGCCAACAAGCGGAGGCGGGGCGAGCAAGAACCACAAGCTACTCCAGCAGACCCAGACTTCATCAGCAGCCTCCCCGATGATATGTTAACAGTCATCATCTCCCTCCTCCCAATCAAATATGGGGCGCGGATAATCGTCCTTTCCCGGCGATGGCGCCCCCTATGGAACTCTACCCCTCTCGACCTCATTGACACCCACGAGATCTGCCATGACTATCGCAAAAACTTGGATGTGTTCTCCAAGATCCTCGGCAGTCACCCTGGCCCAACCAGAGGCCTTAGAATGGGCAAGTTCCGTTCCAACGGCAAGGACCGAGCCAAGCTTGATGACTGGTTCCGATCCCCCGCTCTAGATCAGCTCGAGGAGCTCACTTTTGATGATGGGCATATGCACTCGCTGCCAACGTCCGCGCTCCGCCTCGCGCCCACGCTGCACGTCGCCAAGTTCAGGAACTGCCATGCCCCCTTAATGACGCGCCTGCTCTTATTCTACCACGACTGAAGCACCTCGAGCTTGTCACCGTCTGCCTCCCAAACTGTGACATGGAGCGCCTGCTCCGTGGCAGTACTGCACTCGAGTACCTTCATCTTCAGGCGATCAATGGGTTGAGTAGCTTCCACATCACCTCCATGACTCTCCGGACTATTTATGTGTGTTGCTGGTGCGGCAAGAAGACATCACAAGATGTGAACCACGGTATGGTCATTGAGGACACACCTTCACTTGAGAGATTACTTGTAGTTGATCAAGAAGGTCCAACAAGAATCAATGTCATTTCTGCGTTGAAATTGACAGTGGTGGGCTACTCGTCCGACAAATACTCCGAACTTGTTATTGGATCCACACCCATTCAAGTAAAACAGCTGACTTCTATCTGTCCTTCTAGAAAATAACAATATTTCTTATTTTGAAGATGTATGTTCGTCTGTCATCCAAAAAATGATTCCGACAAGCTTGACCCCGAAACTGCGCATAGTGAAGGTCTTGGCACTAGAATCTATCGGCCCCAACCTGGAGCGAGTTGTCAATTTGCTGAGATGCTTTCTGTGCCTGGAGAAGCTATATATCAAGGTGATGTTCCTTTCCTGTTAAATGTTAACCATAAGGGAGTTCAATTTGTGACACCTTTTTCCAAGTTTACAATGGCAATGTACTATGATTTCTGAAGGATTTTTTGGAGGATTTCAGTACATACATGCCCCCCCCCCATATTGGTTGCTTGATCCATATGGTTACAATCCATAAGCATTTCTCCTTTGGATTAATCTGTACTTCTTAGGGAACTTTTCATCCACTCCAACCTCTTGTGAAGAAGGCTACATTTTTCTAGATTGTAATCAAATGCCCATGTTAATCTTGTCGAATCGAGAAGATGGCATGTTAGTGCATTTTACAAATCCTGCAAACCAAATAGGCATGTAGTAGTGTTCAAAACTGCATGTAGGCACTAACACGTTTTCTTCTTTTGCAGATAAGATTAGGCCCGATGGTGGATAATGTGATACAATATGACAATCACATTGAATGCCTAGATCTGCATCTCTCAGAAATTACTTTGAACTCCTATCGAGGGACCTTACCGGAGATTATATTCGCCAGGTTCTTTGTTGTCAGAGCAAGGGTGCTGAAGGTAATGAGGTTTCCCCTACATTTATTTCACAAAAATGAATGGTTTGTTGATCAGCGCCGGCGGCTGCGGAAGAATGGAGTAGGCTCCGAAAATGCTGAATTTCATTTTGGAACTTCAGATGACAGAGTAATCGGAAGTCATCATGTCAATCCCATACATGACTTCTCAGTGGCTGACCCCTTTGCAAAATTATGACGTTTTGAAATCAGACTTAGAAGTGGTAATATTAGCTTGAACCTCTCTGATATCCATGTTCATCGGGTCAGCGCGAGAGTTTGCAGCTGATGAGCTGAATTTCAATTATAATATCAGTTTGAACCTTGTAATCTTCGAATTTGAGCCATATAACTCTAGAATTTGAACCTTGTAATATTTCGAGCTTTTGTGGTACAATCATTGAAATGGCATCATATGAGACCTGTATATTGGTAGCACTATTTTGACCTTAATATGCAATGGACTTAGATTTTATTAACCATTCTCGAATCTGTTTACCTTGTCGATCTCATAGCACATGATCTGTATAGCTAACTCGACTGTGATCTTCGACATTATTGCACACAGTTGGTTTCTTCAACCGTGTGCCCTGTAGAGCACAGAATAAATTATTACACTCGAGTGTCCATCATCACCCTTCTGTATAACTTTGACCTCATCACCCACTGGTAAACTTATGACCAAAGTCATTCCACACACTTCGTTTTTACAAAGCTTTTTGCCAATAAACGCCCACGATTTGTCCCTTCTAGCCGACGCGTGGCCAAACTAGCCGGGTGGGAAGCTTGCGTGGTAAACTGCGCGGTATCGCGGGAACAGGCTCACCGATGATACATTTGGCGCCTCTTCGAGCCCACGCGTGGTCAAACATAACGCGTGTGGTGTTGTGTTGTCAAGCGTGCACTGGAATCCTCCGCTATGAACGCGGTGACAAGGCGTGACGATTACAGGCCGACCGGGCCCATTTATTACAGTGGCCATTTAACCCTTGTGTCTCTTCAACCTTTCGATCGCGCCCCACCATTGCAAGAAGCACACCCACCATGACAAATTCTTAGAGGGTATCCTGCATGGCTCCAATGACGCTTCGAGCGGCTGCCGACGACGAGCAGCAGTTCACCATGCATGCCGTGGTGGACACCCACAGAAGGTTCACTGAGCTCTCGGTGGTGTACACCAACAACCCGGTCTGGGTGGAGCACTCCATCCACATCATGGAGCTGTTGCTTGCCGAGGAGAAGTACAAGGTGATCGAGTTCGACCTTAAGTACACCCGCTCTCATGCCGGATCTTGTCCCAAGGTCGTCGTCGCCCAGATGTGCATGCGCAACCACGTCCTCGTCTACCACTACTGCCTGGCCATAAGTCCTTGCGAGCGTTTCGCCACGTTTGTCAACAACCCCCACTACATGTTCGCTATGGTGGACATCACCAACGATGTAAAGGTGCTCAAGAATTTAGGCATCGCCTGCCAGAATCTTGTCAACATCCAGGGCCAATACAAGATCTGGGGCAGCAACGAGCATGAGATGGACTCACTGGTTCACCTCACCAAGGCCATCATTGACCCCTACAGACATGAAGGATTCCTGCAACAAGGACAAGCGTGCCTGGCACTCGTCCTGGATGGAGAAACTCAACAAAGCTCACGTCGTGTACGCGGCCAAGGAGGCGTACATGAGCTATGACATGTACATGCAGATCTTTGTCATGAGGAAGTGCCTCCTTCCCCTAAACGGCCAGGGATCCAACCGGAAGTAGAGCAATGGCAAGCGTCGTCGCAACAATAAGTAGATGATTAGATCCTCGTTTCTTCAAGTTTAGTATGCATGTAATTGCTTATTTTGGTGTGTGAAAATGTTATGTGTGTAGTCACTTATGCTATTGTATGCTTAATTTGGTTTTACAATCCTGTCTTTTTAAGTATATGTGCTGATGCTCTGTAGACAGAGCAAATCACATCGCACACGAATTAAACAATGGAATTCGTCGGTGATGATTTCATCAATCATGACAATTGTATACCAACAATCATTTGCTCACAACACACACAGCTTGTTAACAAGAATCGTCTGTGTTGGTATTGGTCTTCCCACACATTTCCGATTACAGACTTGTTTGTCGCATATCATACACATCTTGTTAAGTTGAACCGTTTCTGTTCTCTTGGCTTAATGCATACAGTTCATCCGACTGAATTGTATGTCGTATATCGCACACACACACCTTCATCTGGTTGCCCGTTTCTGTTGTTCCGCCTCATCACAAACAGTTTATCTGAGTGAACTGTATGTCATATATCGCACACGCCTTCATCTGGCTGTCCTTTCTTTTGTTCTACATCATCTCAAACAGTTCATTGAACTGAACTGTATGCCCCTCATCGCACACGCAACTAAAATCTGAACCGTGTTTGATGTATCCTTCATCGCAAATGTTTTGCATCTTTTTTACGATTATTTTACATCACCGTTTGCGATTAATGTATCGCACACAGTTTCGTCAAAGGGTCTCTGATCGTAGTGTCGCATTAGCAGCATCCTGCAGTAGTGTTATGAAAATACCACAGGGAGATTTTAAATTTTAGTGAAACTTTGTCTTCCAAATTTTTCTTGTTACTACTCACCGGTACCTTGGAAGCATAAGCGCATGGTACATAGAGCCTGTATCGAAAGACCCCGATGTTGTAAGGTTTCAGCGAAACACATCTCGGACTTGTGTCAGGTTAATCGAGTCCAAACGGTATAAGAGATTATGCCATGACATAGGTGCCGATCAAATCCCGCCTGAACAAAATATTCAGCGGGGATGAGTTGAGCACCTGCGCAATAATATTATTCTTATTGTGAGAAATATTGTACAAGGCTGGATATGATACTCGGAGATTGGCATTGTCCAGCCAGATGTCTTCGCAGAAAGGAATCTCCGACCCATCCTTTATTGTGAAAGGCCCAAAGTGAAAGAGTTGTTTTCTTGCCGCCATTAGGCCAGCCCAAAAGTGCGAGTCGTCGGGTTTCCAATTAGCGTGAGACACCACCTTTTTGCCTAGATACTTGTTACGCGGCATGGTTGGCGATCACCATCCTCATAAGAAGTTTGAACAACCATGGTTATCCTTAGCCAGGTTTACCAATTCCCAGAGGAAAGCAGACTTTTGCTCAGCTTGGACAGCCCCATAGATAGCGACAAGAGTCCATGTAAAATTATCAGCTCTATTAATTCTTAGGTGAAATTTTATATGAAATTCACCAATAGAAAAAGCCAATAAGTCCATGACTGTTCTCAGTATCCTAATAAGGATTCCTTCAGACCTTCCACGAGCTAGTAGACTACGCCATGTGTAGTCAAAACCACCTAATAGGTGATCGAGGACATGCGGACGAAAAATCGCACTTACCAGCCTCGAAAATTGCCAAAAAAAGTCCAAACCATGTCCCCGTACACAATCACCGATGTGTTTATGTTCACCCAAGTCTGAGAGACCTCTGCTATTCTAAAACACGCCTCTCATGTGGAAACTCGGATTAGTGTGGAAGTCTTCGCCTTCTTAGGCAATTTTTGTTTCTTTTTAGAGGAGTGCAATTTAGATATCCACAGAGACGCTATGAAGTCACAAAACATGGTCCTAGGTCTTGTTTCGTCCAATACAACCTCGGTAATCTCATCAACCAAGTGGGATATAAGCAGACCATCATATTTGGCATCTGCTTCATCATCGTCCTCGATTTCTAGGCCAGGAATGGTGGTATCACACTTTGGAGAAACCTTTAAACGGTCGATCTCCATATGATGCTATCGGGTGTAGTTACACCCAAGTCTCATATACTATCATGTGGTAGTATATATACTACTTTATTATTTTTGTATATTCATATACTATATCTAAGATACTCCAAAGCGAGTTATGTGAAAAAATTGCATGTGAGTCAATGTTTTTTTATCATATTTGTGAAATACATACATATTTGTATGTAAAAAGGAGTATGCTCAAAGTATAATATATACTACCTAAAAAATAGTATATATACTACCTAAAAATTCTTACATATTACATACTACACATACATATACTCCGGTATGATAGATACTATGTAAAACGTACAAAACAAAAGTAGAAGTAACTACACCCGGCAGTAGAAAACATTGAGGAAACAACCACATAGTACGAAGGATTCCATTAGGAAACTGATATTATAAAATTCAATCCTACAACCACATGGAGTAAGTGATGAGCAACCTAAAAACAATGAATGTCTATAATTCAATCCTACAAATCGAATGATCAACGTATGAAAAAAATTCTAAGGATTCCAATTTTTTTCAAAAGTTCTATGAGAATCCTTTGAATCAAAGAAGCCCAGTGTAGTTTTGCAATGAGAAAATGATATTTTTGTCCATACTTCTTTGGTGGAGGAAATCAGGACTCTGTCAAAGTCCCGAGAGACTAGTATTGCTGATGTTAAGTGTAAGTCAAAACACTGTTGCCATTTCTTAGCAAATTATGCTAAGCTTTTTTCTCGGGAAAATTATGCTAAGCTTAACGCGCGCACAGTTCTCTGGTACTCTGGTTAGACTCTGGTCCAACACCGTTGTGGGCATGTGGGATGCGGATTGTGACCCTAGAATTTTCGAGTAATACAAGTTTCATTTGAAAAATAAAAACTGCAACACACATGCAATGCCTATCGATGAGTTGCAGCACAAACAATCAGGATCGCCTTGGCGCAATCTTCTTCACTTCACTTGGTTTTGATAATTCTGTGCTAACCGCTGCACCATTTCCAAGGATTTGTTAAATCCACTGTTATCTCTTCAACTAACCCCCTCGGAAGCGCCACCCAAATTCCTAACCCCGTCACATCTTTCATTCACGTCGCAACAAATCTACCCCGCGAAAATGTAGAAAGCTCGTAGCCTTTCTTCCAATTCAGTTTTCCAACCCTTTTGGAGCCAGGTTTCTAAATTAACTTTTGGAACCAAACACCTTTCTCTGTTCAATTTTTTCACCAGCTGTACTGAGAAATGACTCCCAGAAAAGATGCCTGATGGGATCATCTGTGCCTGCCCGTTGCTCGGTGAACAAACTGATGTCCACCGTGCCACTTGATCATGGTGCCGCAGCTCCGAATCCTGACCGTCTGATCTGGTGGCTAGCATTCATCGATGTGCATGAAGATGCATAGGATTCCCTTGGATGTATCGATCGGTGCCACTCATTGCTGATGGATTTGGATTCGCCACCCTTCTTCAAGCTAGACTTGTGAATTTAGAGTCATTTCTTGGATATTTCATCTTTTTCAGTTGCATGTTTTCTTTGCAGAAAATCGATTTGGTGATAAGAGTAGTGGTAAACCGTCACTTTGAAGTTTGAGGTGGCATCGTTTTCGTGACGAGATAATCTAGATGGACAAAGACAGTTGGCTTGTTTTCGTCTGTTTTCTCTGGGGCACTTATCCACTGGTTTCTTGTGGTTTGTCTTGATTGTATCGATCCATCCGGTGATGCCAGTCATGGTCCGTACCCCAAAAGCAACGAAGGGGAGGATTAAGTATGATTTTCCATGACAATTTTCACACTTGGGCTGTGAACATATGTTATCGTTTAAACGTCTCTTCTCTGTACTATAATTCACTTTGTCTTAATTCCAAATCATGCCATTCTTGATAAAAAAATTCAACGAAGTTCAGTATAGCAGTAGTATCTTCCTCGGCCAGGGTGCATTAATTACGCCAGCCACGACTGCATCTTGAAGACGAGACCATGCTGTGAGGATGTGCTCCTGGCCAAAAATAAGTCTTGGTTGGTCATATCATGTCTTATCGCGGATTGATCACGGTCATGTGCTTGGCCGTTTGCTGAAATCTATCAAGATTTGGGGCGCACATGGTTGGTAAAAATGATGAGCCCCTTGAAGTCAGGCATGGATCGATTCTCATGTGTCGTGCAGGTGCAGCTGCAGCAGCGGATCAAAGGCCGAGCTGGCACACATGTGCCGTCGCATTTGCAGTCATCGCCACCAGGAACAGTTTTGGAGAAAACCCGTCTAGTTAATTAACGAAAGCGGAAGTTAGATTCCAGTAGAAAAATCTGAAGTTAGACATCTCAGCTGCTCTTGCTGGTGAGTTTTTCATCCGGGAAAATCTGGGGCGCACGGTGAGAGTGGTGGGGGCGCACGTGCGAGTGGATGGATCGTCCAGCCTGTAAAGCTGCGGCGGGCTGTCATTTCTTTCCTTTCATAGTATTGCCCGAGCATCAGGAACTGGCCTGCAGGCAATAATCAATTCAGCTGCATGCCCACTGTTGCGCCGGAGTGTAGCGGAGGAGTGATATGGGGACCTCGAGACGCGTGCCGCCCCGCATCTGCTGCCGTGCCCGAGTATATTACGCCACGTCTATGCGCGCGCGGCTCCGGCGCTCCGCCAGTCTGCCACACCATCAAGCGTCCAGAGTGAATTGCACGTACAGTCCCCATACTCGTCGGTTTGGTCCAGAACGGTCCTCGAGCTCGCGCGTTGCCTCGCTACAATCCTGGTACTTGCGAAGATGGTTCGTCGACGGTCCTGGGGCGGGCCCCACGTACGTACGCGTCTACGAAAAGGAAACAACAGCCTCACTCCTAACTATTGATCCTAGAACATGTAATGCCCGCAACTCCAATGGGAATCCTCCGCTTGGATTAAAAAACACATCTGAAAAAATGGTGCTATGAGATACCATATTTGGGCACGGGGCCCCTATCATGCCGCCGGACGGGAGCCATCGCCATGGATGGCGACTCACGGTGGCTATGTCCTCGCCACCGTCGCTGATCGCCTCCTACTTTCTCTCAAAATGGTTGCTATCTCCTCGCCGATCGCCTCCGATCAAATCCAACCGCCGCCGCCCCTGTTCGTCGTTTCAATCAGCGTACGTCCAGCTTGAGAGGATGTACTGCGGGATGTATTCTTCTCAAAGTAAGGGGCCGCATTGCAAAAAACTGATTCGGCCCGCGTCGGACTGTGCTGCCGTGGCTGGACGCGTAGATGATATGTACGTGGGACCCGCCTGAGGACCGTCGATGTCGATGGACCATATTGGCAAGTTTCAGGACCGTATCGAGGCAACACGGAAGCTTCAGGACTGTTTTAGACCAAACCAGCGACTACAAGGACCGCATGTGCAATTCACTCAAGCGTCCACGATGTTATTGTTACCGCGACCACGTCACTGGTAGCGGTCTGCAGCTAGCGGTGTCAAACTGGGGAGGCCATACCTAGGTCTATTTGGTTTAGGACTAACTTTATCGCAATTAATTTTAGATAAAACGTTAGAGCAACTCCAACGGGCCAACCCAAACGGACGGCTTTTTTGTCCGCTTTTTGTCCGTTTGGGTCGGCCCGGCGGACACAAACGTTCGGCGCTGTGTTTGGATTGGCGCGAGCGCCCAATGCTGGCCCGAGCCATTTCGTCGGCACGCTAAAAAAATTGCAAGCATTTTGAAAATAAATACATGTATTTAATTAAACATAAAAGCCGGCCACAAAGACCGGCGAAAGTCCACATTACATTAATTAAAACACTAAAAACTAGACGACGCGCTGCCCTAGGCGTCCTTGGCGGCGGCGGCGTCTACGTCGGGACCGGTGAGGTCGATCAATGTCGGCGCAGGGCCGGCCCAAGGGAACGCCGTGTTCCAGACGACGGTGATGTCGGGCTTTGCCGCCGCTGCCTGGGCCTGGCGCGCCTCCTCTTCGGCCTCGTGCTCGAGCATCTGCAGGCGCTCGCCCTAGCGGCGCTCCTCGGCCAGCCGAACGCGGCGCCAGTGGTCGAGGTAGGCCACCTCCTGCTACTCCGTCGCCCCGAGCCAGATCGGCGAAGCGCTCGCTCGAGGTAGGCCGGCTCCTCCGGCTCGGCTTTGGGCGGGGGCGGCGGGGCCACTGGCGGCACGACGCAGTCACCCGCCGCGGAGAGGGCCTTGGCCTCCGCCATGGCAGCCTCGAAAGCCGCCTCGTCCGCCTCCCTCCACCGCTCCTCCTCCTCGCTCTCCTTGATGGCCGCCTGGTAGGTGGCCTCGGCCTTCTGGTCCTCGTTGCGGACGACGAGCGCGGGCGGCGGCAGGCTGTGGTCGACGCCGCGGACGCCGCGCCGCCTCGCCTCTTCGTGCTCGAAGGCGAACCATCGAGCCCAGTTGGGCGAGTCGACGGTGAAGTGCGGGTCGGCGCGCTGCTCCGACGTCAACAACGCCCGCCAGCGTCGCACCTCCTCCGCATGGGCCCTCGCCGTCCGCGGCGCCGACGGCACTGGGATCCTCTCCGGATCCAAATGCTAGTCATGCGGCAGCGTCACGTCCGAGTACGGCAGAGGCACGCGGTGGTGCCAGTGCCACTCGACCTGGTGCAACGGCACGTTGATGCGCCGCCTCTGCCGGGGAGCGCGCGCCAGGGCGGGGAGGAAGGGGGAATGACGGGTGGGGGCTTTGCCCTTGCGGCTACTGCCGATGCCGGAGAAGAAACCCATGCTGGCGGTGGCTAGGGTTGTCGCCGGCGTGGGGGCAGGGGTGGCCAGATGGGGACGGAGAGCGAGTGGTAGTGGATGAGGACGGCCCCGCTGCACGCCCGGCTTAAAAAAGGACGATCGCCGTCGCTGACGCGTGGGCCAAGGTGGGCGGTCGTCATAAATTATGTTGACCGTTGTAGTTGGACGGCCGCCAGGTGGGGACGCGGCGGACGGCGAGGAGACGCGCGGCGCGTTCGCTTCGCGTCCGCGCCGACGCATTCCAGGCGCAATTTTGGGCCGGAAATGGGTCGGCGCGGACGCCGGGCGGACACGATTTGAGTTTGGGTTGACGCGTTGGGCCGCCACTTTTGTCCGCGCTGATCCAAACGAACGCAGGCGGACGAAATGGTTCGCCCGATTGGAGTTGCTTTTACTGCCACAAAAAATATGGATTATAAAATGGCCACCACAAGTGTGTAGCAAGATGACAAAAAATTAAGCCTATGACATGTGAACCATGCCAGAACGAATAAACTTAACTCTCAAACGAATTAGATCCCACATGGAAACCTCTCTCTTCTTCTTCTTCTTCTTCTTCTTCTTCTTCTTCTTCTTCATTCTTGTTTCTTCTTCCTTTCACCAAGGCCAACTAGGACTTGTCGGCATTAGATAACTTTCATGAGCTAGCTAGTATCTAGGATAGATACTACGCAGAAGTAATTTGAACAAGTTTCACCGTGAGCAAGCGCGCGACAAAGTAGTTGAAATTAGTCCTCACGGTCCCTGACTTGGGTGCTTCCTCGTGTGAATGGGTTATTCTCCTCATCCTTCCTCTAGTTGTACAATGGCATAATTCGGAACATAAGGATTCATCGGAAACAACGATGGTGACCGGCGACCACTCTTCCTTTACATTTCTTTTCGTGAGCATTGAACTTTTCATGTGTAATAGTCCTTCGCGTGTGCTGCAACTTTCCTTGTGGCTGGGGGCCATGGGAGGAGCGTTGCCCAACTATGAACGATGAGGGGGAGCGCTGCCATGTTCGGAGACGGCGGAAAAGATGAAAAAAAATTAAGGCAAAAAGATCGCTAAGAATTTGGCAACCGGAGGTCAGCAGGGCTGCGAGTTTGTTGGATGGCATGCTAGGTGGCCACCAGAGGCAAGGAACATGGCGAGGTGATCCGGCGGCGCGAGGCGAAGGCCAAAATTATCCTGAGAAGTGGCCGTGACTGAGTAAATATAAGGGACGGGCAACACGAGGAATACATTTTTTGAGGAGTTAAAGCATACATGGGATCGGATAGGTCTGGTTTAACTCCTTAAAACAAAAATTTCAAAGAGTTCACCTGTTTTAAGGGATCGTCTAGAGATGCTCTTAGCCGCATAGTTAGAGCAACTCCAACAAAGTCGTCATATGGTCCTGGCATCGTAATCAAAACAATGATTTCAGTAAAAAAAAATGCCGCTCTAATAGTCATTGTTTGACCTCAGATAGTCATAATTTATGGAGGATGCTCTAAATCAAGTCGGCATGCCTTCATATTTGGAGGTTGTGGGCATGGATTGGGAGGGTGTTGCATCCGCCAACCGCATGTGCAAAAATAAAGTTTCACTTTCCTCCTCGACGGGCAGAGCATATATGTCACATTCTATGGTCTATTCACGAACTTACTAGAGGTCATCCAAGTCTCGTAGACCGTAGGGTTTAACAATCAAAATCATATAGGTGTGTTCTTTCAAATGCTCTGCAAGACAACATCTTTGTTGAACATACCAATCGAAACATAGTAAAGCATGTGTCAACCTACCTTACAGTTGTAAGAGTTTTGCATCTTTACCTAGAGAGGAGTATAGGTTACTCTCCTCTATTAACCAATACTTCTCATACGCATCTCTCTTGTTGCATTATCCATCATATTTCGTGAGTCCCTTGTCTGCCAGCTTTTGGTCTGATTGAATAGACATAGCAATTATTACTTTGGAGTTTCTCAATTTTCTCACATACGTCAATCGTCTTTTCATGTATCTTGAGGACTTTACATTAACCTTAGAATTGTTTTATTTTGAAGTTACAATTTGATTGTCACGATTCAAAAGAATAGCTGTCACCCGTTTTTCAACCACACGCAAGTCCATCAAGAGCTCACACAACTACTCTGTCTGGACAATGGTGGTATCTAAAGTTGTAAGTTCTGCTTTCATGGCTGGCCTCATCAAAATGGTCTATTTATAAGACATTCACGACACATCGCCACCTTCCATGAGTAAATGCATACCCACTTGTAACATAGAGCACATCAAAATTAGGAATCCAATTTGAATCACTATATCCTTCAAGCACAACAGAGTACCCTGAACACTGAATTCCATAACTCACTATACCTTTCAGATAACGCATGACCCTATGAAGTGCAAGCTAATGACCATCACCCGGGTTAGATATGAACCTGCTCAATTCTCTCACAACAAATAGTATATTGGGCCTTGTTGCGCTAGCTAAGTACATGAGTGAATCGATAATTTGAGCGCATTTAAATTGATCTCTCATTTCTTTCTTATTCTTACAGACTGTCTGTCACATCCTAGTTTCCCAAATTTGGATGATGACAAGCCATGCATATGCATTTTGTAGAATTTTAGGAATTAATTTGGCAAACTATAAACCATAATTTATTTAGGGAATTATTTAATTGTCCATATTAAGCCCATTGCAGAAAAATGATTTTCATAATTCCATTGGGCTGGAAATATTTTTCGTATGATCTATACTAGCCCAAATATTTTTGGGTGTTTTTTTAGAATTTTTAGATTTTAATTGAAAATATTTAAGCCACATTCAAATCCTACTTAAAATATGAGAGAAAACTAATAGGCATTGCGCACTTGGGGGCCTCAGGCCAGCAGCAGCCACGGAACCTAGTCGATTGCGTAGGCACTCAAGGCCCACACAACCCACTTAGCTAGCCAAACCGGTACGCGGGCGTCGATTAAGTCAGAATCGTCAGATCTTCATAGGATCCAACGTCGCGCCCAAGCGATTGACTCATTGCCAGGGGGGACCCACCTGGTAGGTTTTCGTCAACTTCTCGCTGATTTTCCTAGGCACGCCCCTGAGCACAACGTACATTTTCTCCACCTTCCCGTGCCCGATCGGCCACGCCGCCATCCCATATAAAAAGCCCTTCACCGCCATCATCCAAAGCCCTCACCCATCTCACATTCTCAACCGCCAGGCCGTTGGAGTTTCTCTTGCCGTTACCGCCGCTACCGCCGTTTGTAGATTCTGGTGAGCACATACGAGACTTTGGGGCAATTTTATACCAATGCATCCACGCACTCTAGCGGATCTTCCTGACACCAAGCACATGCCTAGGTCAACCCGGATTGTGAGTACAAGCATTTTGGAGCATCGTTGTCATCACGAGCACATTTTCGACGAGGTAAGGTTATGCCTGAGCTCGCCATCATGTCCATTCGCTTCATCGCACTCAAGCGCTTCTTGTTGACCCATCGTCGTGACCACAAGACCAGCACACATCATCACCGGCGAAGCCCGAAGCTCGTAATTGCCGCCCACAACTCCGACGGAAGATTCCCGTCGCTTCCGACTAGCCCCAGCACCCCTGACCACAATTGTCACCGCCGTCTATCACTGCGTCCGTAGGTATGATTCACACCACCCAAACCCCCTATTGAGGTCATGCACATCTATTCTGTAGCGTCACCCCGTCGTTCTCTTCTCCGGTGATGAACTTGGGCTGGCAAAAAACTCTAGGCCCATGTGGCCACTAGAGCCGTCCATCGCCTCTCATCGGACGACTACATTTTAATTTAACCGAAGAAGTATGTGTTGATCTCGATAGTCTAGATCCACTTATCTAGATAGTCTAGATTCAAGTTATAGCCCTGTTGGATTGGTATCACGCAATTAGGGCACACCACGTGTCATGCTTTAGTTTAAATAGATTTTCTTGAATTACAAGTAGATGTTGATTATTCAAAAAAGTCAATGTAACTCCAAACCCTTATAACCTTTCACTTTTCATTTTCATTTTTTCCTTTTCAAACCCTTATAATATTGTACTTTTCATGTTCGGCATTCTCTTTTAATTTTTCATTTTAAATTTGTATTCAAGTTTCCAACCCGCTTTCTCGTACAACTTTTTTCTGCCTTTTCTATAGTTTATTTTTAAGAACATTCTTAAAATTCATTACCATTTTCTAAATCCATGATTGTTTTAATAACTGAATTTCATGAATATTTTTAATTGGTATTTTTTAACTGATGGATATTTTGGAAGCCTCCAACATTTTTTAAGTCATTAAGTTTCTTCTAAAATTTCTTTTTTTTTCAAAATTAATGAACATTACTTTAAATCCATGATTGTTTTTCGAATTCCTGATTTTTTTCTAACCTACCCAAAAACCAGTGTCCTATTTTTTTTCTTTGCTAGATATGCGTTTTTTGGTAAAAGAAAGATCTATATTTTGATAGAACTAAGACGTATAAAAATACTAATTTTTTTAGACACAAAAAGCTAACTGAACAGGTCACATAGCCCATGCGGGGCGATTTGATGTCCCAATTCTGTGGGCGCTGCGTTGTCTGGCTTATAGCGAGACATAGAGCTCCGTCGCCTCAGGCGGTCCAAATGGGCGAATCACGCACCCACACATTGACACGTACACTAGTTTTAACCTCTTCCACTAAAAGAACTTGTTTGTCTAAAAAAAGAAACTAATAGATTTTTTACCCCCCAAAAAATGTTAATGCAGTGCAAATTTTTTGTTCACTTAATTTAAAATAATATTTGTACCATTCAAAAGACAATGTTCCTGTGTTAAAAAAAATGTTCGTGACATTTAAAAATGCCACGTGTTTCAAATAAAAATATACGTGATATTCCAAAATGTTTAGAAAATAATAATATACTTTTGTGCAATAAAAAATCAAACTATTAAAAAATGTTTTTGACATTTTGAAAATTATCCACACGTTTCGGAAAAAATATGATGACATTTTAAAATTTTGTTTATACATGTAAGAAAAATGTTCGCATAGGTTTATAATTATTTGTAATACCAAAAGAATGTACATGCCATTTTTAAAAGGTTCACACGTTTGAAAACTATGTTTATGACATTTAAAAAAATACTAATACAATGTACATAAATGATTGCCTAATTCACAAGAAATGTTTCGTATAAAAATGCTTGCGTATTCTTTAACATGTATAAATGAGTATCCTAAAAGTATACGAAAAATGAAGAACATGTATTGGAAAAAGTGCAGATGCCTTGACAAAAACCTAAAACCCTAAGTATACCATTGAAACGCAGAAAACAAAAAAAAAACCTTGATGGCAACCAATACAAAATACACATATAAAAAATAAGGAGAAAAGAGACCACACGAAAGCTTCTTAAACCGGTCTAAACCGGTCATAGATGTTCCTAGAACTGCTCCCCCAGGAACCCATATTGGCACAACCCATCTGGCGATCACCTATTAGAAGATGGTATTCTTTCTTGCATCTACTATTTCTAAATAGCTGATACTCCCTAACTCTAATTCTCTCAACATGCGGTCTTTCACCTCACCAAGTGTGCTATGTCAGCATCCACTAACACTATTTTATAATCTCATGTAAACCACATGCATACTCTTTGTTCACATAGTACAAGTATGAAACATTTCTACATTAAGAAATAACAGCATTTGATTTAGATCATGTTCTTCCTACATAATTCATCTAAAATTAATCTTTAAATTTCCGCCGCAATGCGCGGGGAAATCACCTAATTAGATGAGATATTACTCCCGCAGATTCTGCGAACAATTTCAATTGTTTGATGAGAATAATCTCCTAGAGGTCCAAGGTCCACATGTACTTATTTTCTGCCGTTGACCCACTTGGACTGATGATATTCACTTATTCATGGCGACGTCAACACAAATTTCCTATTTGCTGCCCATTGCGGTACCGGGGAACTGCCGCTGAATTGGACTGGGAAGGGAGGGAGCGACATTAATTGGGCTGGTCCATTTTAGATTGGAAGAAAGTATAGTTTTCCCCCTCAAATCCTACTTGATGGATCAATATCCCCCTAAACTCTAAAACCGGATTATTTTTCCCCTAAACTCTGTGAAACCGGATAAATGTGGCCCTCGGGTGGTTTTGGAGAGGATTAAAGGTGGTTTTGCTTGTAACGGTGCTGACTTGGCAAAAGTAGTGTCGTCCGCTCGAGCTTGAGCTCGGCTGTGCACGCGCCTGCCAAACAGCCCCCGGCCGCAGCCCGTCAGCCTCATTCTTGCTCGTGCCCTCCCCTGGATGGCCCTGTCTCTATTGTCACAAGAACAGAACAAACAAGAAAAGTAAAATCAACCATTGATTGTAACACGAGGCTGAGTCCATGGCGTGATTGACTGAGGCCCGAGAGCTTGCAGCGCATGATGCACCAGAGACTCCTCATCGGAGTGCAACTCCAGGACGGAGAGCACTCCTAGATCATGGCCTTGCCGCACAGCACCTTGCTCAACACAGATATCAGGCCACTGCCGACGGTGGCGCACCTCCTCTTCTTTAACCCGGCGTGGTGGCGATGCCGTCCAGGGGAGGGCATGCGCGTGAGAGAGGATGCGGGGCCGCGGCCGTGGGTGGTTACAGGTTTGCATTGGGGTGGCTGGGCTGGCGCGTGGACGACCGAGCTCGGCCATGGCCATGGCCGCCGAGCTCAAGCTCGAGCGGGCGACGCCTGCCAAGTCAGCATGATTACAAGCAAAACCACCTTCAATCCACCCCAAAACCACCCCAGGGCCACATTTATCTGGTTTCGTAGACTTCAGGGGGAAAATGATCCGGTTTTAGAGTTTAGGGGGATATTGATCCATCATGGAGGATTTTAGGGGGAAAACTATACTTTCTTCTTTAGATTGTTATGTTCCTGGTCAGGTCTTAGGCCAACTCCACCGCGCGACCCCAAACGGACGTCCGTTTTGTCCTGTTTTTGTCCTTTTGGGTAGGGATTTAGGGTCGTGTCCGGGCCTGTCCTGGGATGCGGTGGCCGTGCGCCCAGCGCGCGAACGCATCCCGGCCGCATCCTGTCCGCGTATTATTTCTTTGCAAGTCCTTAACTTTATTTCATCATTCATTTTTGGTACATGAAAAATACATCATCACATTTTGACTAGTAAAGCAAGACCAAAGAAAACAAGAACCACAAGAATACATTTTAGAAGATACCCAACTTCCATAACTGCTCCCTTGAGTTGGGTTAGGGCCTTCTCGATGCACTCGTTGTTGATCTGTGGAGGAGGAGGCTCGATCTGACATCCTCCTTTCTTCTTCAAGCCAGAAGTCGATGTTGCTTCGTCCTCACACCTAGTCTCGTGTCTAGCCTCTAATCTAGCCGCCTCCATCTTGCGTGTTTCTTTCTTCTTCTTCGAGCCTAAAGAAGTAGAGGTTGCTTCCTCGCATCTAGTCTCGTGTCTAGCCTCCAATCTAGCAACAAATGCACTTGTCTCATCTACAGCCTTTATGCTAGCTAAAAGTGCACGAACATCTACTAAATTGCGCTCTATCAATATATCGATGTACTCTTCTTCCCAATACCAAAACTTGCATCCATTCTACACAACAAAATTTGAAGTTAGCACAACTAGTTAAATCTAGAGCACAAACCGAAGCTAAAAAAATCGCATACCCCATTGTTTAAGCACTTGATGAACACCCATCCGGGATGTTCCGGCGTTGTAGACACGCGGCGCACGACCATCCTTGGGCAGTGGTCGCACTTAATGAGTGGCAACGGTGCGCCGACGAGCTTTTGGGCAAGCACCGAGCCCGGCCGACCGCCATTCGTGTATCTGCTGGCTGACCACCGACGGTGCAGATCCGAGCGGCTAGAGGAGGAGCCACTGCCTGCATGTGGCCTTGCGGCCCTGCCAGGGCCTTTCGGCGAGGTGCCCAGCAAGTCCATGGCGCGGCCCGGCCTCCCACAGCCGGCCGAGCTCAAGACCGATCGGATCCGCCCCGAAACCGGCCGGCGGGTGCGCAAACTAGGTGGCCGTGGTCGTGTCCGAGCTAGGCGCCGAGGGGAAGGGGTTGGGCGAGCTCGCGTCCGAACTGCACGGCTGCAATGGCAGCGGCGGCGGTGGTGACAGCGACGGGAAGAGTGGGGAAGAGTGGAGGTGAAAGCACAAGTGCTCCCTAGGTGGTTTTGATAATTGATGACAACATATCTCTTGTTGGACTAACATTTCGATCTAGCATGTTTCAGATAAGTTCAACAATGGAGTGGCATGGACTAAAGGTTGTGGGGACTCCTTTAAGATGCTAAGGACAAAGGATTGGCTAAAGCTTCAAGCTCAAGACTCTTCATTTTATATTTTAGTGATCCAAGATCACATTGAGTCTTTAGGAAAAGCCAATACTATCAAGGAGGGATGAGGTGTTGCTTAATGAGCCTCTTGCTTCATGTGCTTAATGATATGCTCCAAAAATCCTCAACTACTTTCCCATATCCACATATGACCTAAACCCTAAGCCAAACTCGGTCCTACCGATTCTTCCTATCCGACGCCACCAAGTTTCACTTGTCATAAGCCACTGCCAAACCCTAATCAGTTCGGTCTCACCGATGGGATCTCGGTCTCACCGAGATGGGCTTGCAAACTCTCTGTTACCCATTACAATATTCTCGGTCCCACCGAGATATGCAATCGGTCCCATCGAGTTTGCTTGACCAAATCTCAGTTTCACTTATTACCCTAATCGGTCCCACCGAGTTTGAGTAATCGGTCAAACCGAGTTTTGGATTTACCCTAACCCTAGCACATCAGTCCCACCGAGTTGATCCAGTCGGTCCCACCGAAATCACTAACGGTCACTAGGTTTACATTTTCGGTTCGACCGAGTTTATTGATTCGGTCCCACCGAGATTGGAAAACTGTGTAATGGTTGGATTTTGTGTGGAGGCTATATATACCTCTCCACCTCCTTCTCATTCTGTGAGAGAGCTATCAGAACACACACACCATTCCAACTCATATGTTCTGAGAGAGAACCACCTACTCATGTGTTGAGACCAAGACATTCCATTCCTACCATATGAATCTTGATCTCTAGCCTTCCCAAGTTGCTTTCCACTCAAACCTTCTTTCCACCAAATCCAAATCCTATGAGAGAGAGTTGAGTGTTGGGGAGACTATCATTTGAAGCACAAGAGCAAGGAGTTCATTACCTACACACCATTTGTTACTTCTTGGAGAGTGGTGTCTCCTAGATTGGCTAGGTGTCACTTGGGAGCCTCCGACAAGATTGTGGAGTTGAACCAAGGAGTTTGTAAGGGCAAGGAGATCGCCTACTTCGTGAAGATCTACCGCTAGTGAGGCAAGTCCTGTGTGGGTGATGGCCATGGTGGGATAGACAAGGTTGCTTCTTCGTGGACCCTTTGTGGGTGGTTGCTTCTTCGTGGACCCTTCATGGGTGGAGCCCTGTGTGGACTCGCGCAACCGTTACCCTTGGGTGGAGCCCTGTGTGGACTCGCGCAACCATCACCCTTTGTGGGTTGAAGTCTCCATCAACGTGGATGTAGGATAGCACCACCTATCCGAACCACGGGAAAAGCATCTGTGTCTCCAATTGCGTTTGATTTCTCCAAACCCTTCTCTTTACATTCTTGCAAGTTGCATGCTTTACATTCCGCTGCTCATATACTCTTTGCATGCTTGCTTGATATGTATTGTGTGTGTTGAAATTGTGCCTAAACTCCACTTAAACCAAAAAGCTTAAAAATTGCAACTTTAGCACTAAGTGTCTAGTCCCCCCCTCTAGACACATCTACTTCTTGATCCTACAAGTGGTATCAGAGCTTTGGTCTCCATTGCCTTGGTTTAATCACCATTGGAGGAAGATGGATGTGTCTACTCTAGGGAGTCTTAGGCATAGAGTGCCTATTCTTGATGGAAAGTATTTTCATGAGTGGAAAAATGAGATGCTTGTAATCTTCAATCAATATCATTTGAACAAGTATATTGCTAGCCCTTGTGCTCCCCATATCGATCCCTTGCATCCTACCCTAGATGAAGATATTGACATGATTCGCAATCTTAGAACTATTGAGCTCATCATTAGAGGATTGCCCAAAAATTTGATTGCTAGTTTTCCTACTCACAATTGTGCCTATACCATATGGAAATTTCTTGAGGAACGATTTCCCGATTATTCCTTGAAAATTTTGGATGAAATTCTCCATAAATCTATTGCCTTGAGTAAGATGAACTCTAATGATCCTAGTTTTGGTAAATGTCTTTTTGAACTTGCCAATCTTAAGCATGCTAAAGGAGATGTTGGAATCATTAATGATATCATACTCAAAGCTATAAGAATTCATAAAAGTGACCACTTTAATGATCATTTATCTGATGAATTAACCTCTCTAGGAAATGATGAATCACAAGATCATGATGAACATGAATATTATGATGATGATGATAGTGAATTCGATCTTGATGATGCAATGAGACATTTTAGTCTTATGGCAAATCTTCGGGGATATGAATCAGGAGGAAAGGAATGGGTTCTTGATAGTGGATGTACTGATCATATGACCGGAGATGAAGAGATGTTTCGTGAGCTTGCTGAAAATGACGGCCCTCGAAAATATGTCACCTTTGGTGATAATTCAAAGGGTAAAGTGGTTGGCCTTGGTAAGGTGGCCATCTCACATGATAGTTCCATTCAAAATGTCATGCTCGTTGAATCTCTTGGCTACAACTTACTTTCAGTATCTAGACTTGCTGATTTCGGTTTGAATGTCCTATTTACTGAGGTAGATTGCCAAGTATTTCGTCGAGACAATCATAAAATGGTCTTTACGGGTATGCGTAGAGGTGATCTTTACATTGTCGATTTCTCTAAAAAGGCACAACCTAAAACTTGCTTTGTTGCTAAATCCTCAAAAGGTTGGTTGTGGCATAGACGACTAGGTCACGTTGGCATGAGAAACCTTGACAAGCTTATTAAAGGAAATCATATCCTTGGAGTCAACGATGTCATATTTGATAAGGATAGACTTTGCAGTGCTTGTCAAGCAGGTAAACAGGTTGGAGGAAGACATCCCGTGAAGAACATCATGACCACAAGGAGGCCCCTCGAGCTACTTCACATGGATCTTTTTGGTCCCAACGCCTACAAGAGTCTCGGTGGAAATTCTTTTGGTCTAGTTATAGTTGATGACTTTTCAAGATTTACGTGGGTGTTCTTTCTTAATGACAAGTCGCAGGTCCAGAAGATCTTCAGAAACTTCGCTAGGAAAGCCCAAAATCAGTTTGATGTGAAGATCAAGAAGGTTCGGAGTGACAACGGAACGGAGTTCAAGAACGCAAATGTGGACACCTTTCTTGACGAAGAAGGGATTTCACACGAGTTCTCGGCTACGTACACACCTCAACAAAATGGAGTTGTTGAGAGGAAGAACCGGACGCTCATCGAAATGGCAAGAACGATGCTTGATGAATACAAGACGCCAAAGCACTTTTGGGCAGAAGCGGTTGAGACAGCTTGTCACGCAACAAATCGCTTATATCATCACAAGCTACTTGGCAAGACGGCATACGAGCTCCTCACCGGTAACAAGCCTGAAGTTGGATACTTTCGAGTATTCGGCTCAAAGTGCTACATTCTTGATAAGCATCATCGTTCAAAGTTTGCTCCTAAATCTCATGAAGGTTTTCTACTTGGTTATGGCTCAAACTCTCACACTTACCGTGTCTACAACAATTTCACCCGAAAGGTTGAAGAGACGGTAGATGTGAAGTTTGATGAATCTAATGGCTCGCAAGTAGAGCAATTGCCAATTGATGTAGGAGACAAAGACCCTTCAGAAGCAATTCAAGACTTGTCCATTGGCAAAATTCGTCCAACGGAGGTGAAGGAGAGTACTTCATCTGTCCAAGTGGAAGCTTCTACTTCACGACAAGGTGAACCAAGAATCGACACGGAAGCATCCACAAGTGGGACACATCAAGATGAAGAAAACGAGGAAATACGTCAAGACGAACATCAACAACCTCCTTCTCCACCACGACAAGAGAACGACAACGTCAACAATGAAGAAGGCCAAGAAGAAGAACAAGATGAAGAAGATGCTCAATGAAGACCCAAGCAAAAGCTCTCACGAGTTCGAGCAAGAATTGCCAAAGATCATCCCGTCAAGCAAATCCTCAATGATATACAAACCGGGAGAATCACTCGCTCAAAAACTCGTTTAGCTAACTTTGGTGAAAACTATTCATTCATCTCTAGCATTGAACCTATGAAGGTTGAAGAAGCGTTGGAAGATCCAGATTGGATAAATGCTATGCATGAAGAGCTACATAATTTTGAGAGAAACCAAGTTTGGACATTGGTCGAGAAGCCCGACAACAACCACAACATCATTGGTACCAAATGGGTGTTTCGTAACAAGCAAGATGAAGATGGACAAGTGGTTCGCAACAAAGCACATCTCGTCGCCCAAGGTTACACACAAGTCGAAGGTATGGACTATGGTGAGACATATGCTCCCATTGCTAGACTTGAGTCCATTCGCATCTTACTTGCCTATGCTAATCACCATAATATCACCTTGTACCAAATGGACATTAAGAGTGCTTTTCTAAATGGTGAAATAGAGGAGGAAGTTTATGTCAAACAACCTCCCGGCTTTATCAATCCTAAGAAACCAAATCATGTTTACAAACTTCACAAAGCTCTTTATGGTCTTAAACAAGCTCCTAGAGCATGGTATACATGCTTGACCAAGTTCCTTACTACAAGTGGTTTTGAAATTGGTAAAATTGATTCTACTCTTTTTACTAAAAGGGTTAATGTAGAACTATTCGTATGCCAAATTTATGTTGATGATATCATATTTGGTTCAACTAACCCTCTCTTTAGTGAAAAGTTTGGAAAGCTAATGTCAGAGAAGTTTGAGATGTCTATGATGAGTGAACTCAAATTCTTTCTCGGGTTGCAAATCAAGCAAACTAAGGAAGGTACATTTGTCTCTCAAACAAAGTACACCAAGGACTTATTCAAGAAGTTCAATATGCAAGAATGCAAATGTATGTCTACACCCATGCCTACTAGTGGACATAATGATTTGACCAAAGATGGTGAACCGGTTGATCAAAAGGTTTATCGCTCTATGATTGGTTCATTGTTATACCTATGTTCTTCACGTCCCGATATTATGCTAAGTGTGTGCATGTGTGCACGATATCAAGCTGCTCCTAAAGATTGTCATCTTAAGGCTGTGAAAAGGATAGTGAGATACTTAATCCATACACCAAATTTTGGCATTTGGTATCCTAAGAGGTCTTCTTTCGATCTTGTTGGCTATTCCGACTCGGATTATGCCGGAGACAAGGTTGATAGAAAGTCCACTTCGGGTACTTGTCAATTTCTTGGTAGATCTCTTGTGTCTTAGTCTTCCAAGAAACAAAACTCGGTATCCTTATCCACCGCCGAAGCGGAATACATTGCCGCTGGTTCATGTTGTGCTCAATTACTTTGGATGACCCAAACTCTTAAAGATTATGGGATTTATGTGAAACATGTTCCACTGCTTTGTGACAATGAAAGTGCTATCAAAATTGGTCATAATCCTGTACAACATTCTCGAACTAAGCATATTGAAGTTCGTCATCATTTCATTCGAGATCATGTTGCTAAGGGTGACATCAATCTTAAGCATGTTCGCACTAATAAGCAATTAGCGGATATATTCACTAAACCACTGTGACGCCCGGATAATTAGGCTACAGTAATCCCATGTTAAACGATGTCACGTCACCACGGTTACTGTTGTTAATCTCGCGTTAGTTCAAAATCGATTCAAGTTCAAATCTAAAATATTGACAAACAATAAAAGTTTTCAAAATGGTAAACTAAAATGTTCGAAGTGTGCCAGTAAATGCCTGGGCAATTATGGTGAAGGAATCGTGCTTTTATAAAAAGGCCTATATATTTAAAATGAATGAAAACAAGAAAGGAAATTAAATTAAAAAGAAAAAAAGGAAAAAGAAAAAAAACAAACAAAGCTAAAAAAAAGAAGAAACAACAGACCCCCCCGCTGGGCCTCGTGGCCCAGCTGGCCACCAGGCCGCCCCAGCCCACCCGCACCGAACCCCCCCGGGCTACTAACCGCCCACCTCCAAACCCTAGCGCCGCACCCTCCCACTCGCGCCCCCACAACCCCTCTCGCTCCCTCGTCCCTCTCCCGATCCGATCTGGATCCGGGACCAACCTCCCCCACTCCCCCTCGATCCACTCCTCCCTCTCTCCTCCCACTGTATCGGCGCCGCTGCGGCACCCCGCCGCCCTTTCCCGTCGCCGGCGTCGCTCGCCGCCTTGCCGCCTCTTCGACCCGCCTCACAGCTGCCGTTCGCCGGCGAGGTAGCCACCGCGCCGAGCCCCGCATCGCCCCTGCGCCCCTCGCCGCCGCCCAGCTCGAACCCCGCCGTCGCCGCCGCCCGGAGCTCCACGGACCTCGCCGGAGCGCTCCATCGCCGGCCTGCCTCCTCCTCGTCGACGCCTCGTCCCCGTCCTCCTCCACAACGGTCGCCCTCGAGCCTCGCCGCCCCACTTCTCTCCAACGCCGGTGAGGCCACCTCCGGCCTCTACTCCCTCCTTCCTTCCTCGCGCCACCCCGCTCCGGTCGTTGCTTCCCTGTCACTGGCCTCGCCCTGCGCCTCGCAGGCCAGGCGCTACTCGCGCGCCCACCCAGGGCCTTGTCGCCGTCCCTGCTACTCGCCCGACCGAGCGCGGCGCGCCCCCGCTGCCATCCATGTGTCTTCGCCCGCGCTCACTGCCCGTCGTGGCCCCGCCCCTCTACCGCCTCCCTTGGCCCTGGCCGTCGGCGCCGGCGTGCACTGTGCGTGCCCAGCGCCCCTCGGGCATGCCCTCATTCGGGTGGTGCCCGTTAGCCCGCACCCGTTAGCGACCAAACCCGCCAAGGCCCCCTGGCCCAATGACAATTGGGGCCCGCCCCCAGAACGTTTTAATTAAAAAAAGAATTAAAATAATAATAATAAAAATAAAATAAAATAAATAGATAATAATAATTAAATTAATTAATTAATTAATTAATTAATTAAGTTAATTAATCACAATTAGATTAACCTAATTAACTGTTAGTTAATTAATCAAACAATGACAGTGGGGCCCACCCCCTAATTAATTATGATTAGTTTAATTAATCTGTTAATTAAAATGTGTCACTGACCAGTGGGACCCACTGGTCAGGTTGACCAGTCAACCCTGTTGACTGCCGACATCAGCATGACATCATGCTGATGTCATTAATCTATTTTTCGAATTAATTTAAATAATTAACTAAATTCTAGAAATTAATAAAATCTTTAGAAAATTATATCTTTTAATCCGTAACTCGGATTAAAATATTTTCAACATGAAAGTTGCTCAGAACGACGAGACGAATCCGGTTACACCCTCCGTTCATCTGCCACACACTCCTAGCATAGCGAACATCGAACTTTTCCCCTCTGGTTCGTCTGTCCGAAAATGCTAAACCTGGGGAAACATTTCCGGATGTTATCCCCCTTCGCCGATAACGTGTAGCACCGCGTTAGAACATATCTAGCTCTGCCTGTCGTCCTGTTATGCTCTTGCTTGCTATGTATTTACTGTTTCTTCCCCCCTCTTCTCTTCGGTAGACCCTGAGACTGCTGCTGATGCCGCTGTGATCAACTACGTCACCGACGACCCCTCTCTCTTGCCAGAGCAACCAGGCAAGCCCCCCCCTGATCACCAGATATCGCCTATTCTACTCTATACTGCTTGCATTAGAGTAGTGTAGCATGTTACTGCTTTCCGTTAATCCTATTCTGATGCATAGCCTGTCATTGCTGCTACAGTCATTGATACCTTACCCGCAATCCTAAATGCTTAGTATAGGATGCTAGTTTATCACCTTTGGCCCTACCTTCTTGTCAGTCTACCTTGCTATACTATAGGGCCGTGATCACTCGGGAGGTGATCACGGGTATATATTATACATACTTATATACTATACAGATGGTGACTAAAGTCGGGTCAGCTCGAAGAGTACCCGCGAGTGATTCACGGATTGGGGGCTGAAAGGACCTTTGTCCCGACGGCCCTCTGTGTGGATCTTTGTGGCAGAGCGACAGGGCAGGTTGAGACCACCTAGAAGACAGGTGTTTGACACGCTTAACGAGATCTTCGTATTTGATCTGAGTTGGCTACGAGCCTATACGCACTAACCATCTACGCGGGAGTAATTATGGGTATCCCAACGTCGTGGTATCAGCCGAAGCACTTCGTGACGTCAGCGACTGAGCGGCGCACGCCGGGTTGGACTGCGTTAACGCAACTTCCTTTGTAATGGAGGTTGCTAGGTCTGCTCACCGGCCGCGTACGCAACGTGCAGGTGTGCTCAGGGCGATGGGCCCAGACCCCTGCGCGCTTAGGTTTAGACCGGCGTGCTGGCCTCTCCGTTGAGCCTAGGTGGGGTTGCGACGTGTTGATCTTCCGCAGCCGGGCATGACCCAGGAAAGTGTGTCCGGCCAAATGGGATCAAGCGTGCTGGGTAAGTTGGTGCACCCCTGCAGGGAAGTTAATCTATTCGAATAGCCATGATCTTCGGTAACAGGACGACTTGGAGTTGTACCTTGACCTTATGACAACTAGAACCGGATACTTAATAAAACACACCCTTCCAAGTGCCAGATACAACCCGGTGATCGCTTTTCTACAGGGCGACGAGGAGAGGATCGCCGGGTAGGTTTATGCTATGCGATGCTACTGGAGATGCTACTTGGAGATGCTACTTGGAGGACTTCAGTCTACTCTCTTCTACATGCTGCAAGACGGAGGCTGCCAGAAGCGTAGTCTTCGACAGGATTAGCTATCCCCCTTTTATTCTGGCATTCTGCAGTTCAGTCCACCGATATGGCCTTTTACACATATACCCATGCATATGTAGTGTAGCTCCTTGCTTGCGAGTACTTTGGATGAGTACTCATGGTTGCTTTTCTCCCTCTTTTCCCCTTTCCCTTCTACCTGGTTGTCGCAACCAGATGTTGGAGCCCTGGAGCCAGAGCCACTGTCGACGATGATTCCTACTCACTGGAGGTGCCTACTACTACGTGCAGGCCGCTGACGATGACCAGGAGTAGTTAGGAGGATCCCAGGCAGGAGGCCTGCGCCTCTTTCGATCTGTATCCCAGTTTGTGCTAGCCTTCTTAAGGCAAACTTGTTTAACTTATGTCTGTACTCAGATATTGTTGCTTCCGCTGACTCGTCTATGATCGAGCACTTGTATTCGAGCCCTCGAGGCCCCTGGCTTGTATTATGATGCTTGTATGACTTATTTATGTTTTAGAGTTGTGTTGTGATATCTTCCCGTGAGTCCTTGATCTTGATCGTACACGTTTGCGTGCATGATTAGTGTACGATTAAATCGGGGGCGTCACAAGTTGGTATCAGAGCCGACTGCCTGTAGGAATCCCCCTTGGCCGAAGTCGAGTCTAGACGTTGCAAAAACTTTTACTAACATGGTTGTGTGTCCTACGGGCACACGTCGCCATTGGGTGGTATTAGGATCTTTTACTCCTCGATCTTTACTCTGGGACTCTGAGCTCTCTTCTATTCGGGTTAAATGATTTTGCTAAAAACAAAACTAACTTTAGGTTCTCGCAAGTACTTTCTCCCGGAGAGCCACTTGTTACCGATGACCGCCTGCTGCACCAGAAGATTCCGAAGATACTCTACGATGTGCTCTCGAGACTATGTGCCATCGCTTTTGCCACTCACTTCCATCGATAAATCCCTCCGGATAACTACTTACACCTATCGTTCATATTGTCATCCCCAGTTGCTCTTGTTATTACAAGATGTCCTGAAATACTCTTCGATATTCCGAGAATTCTTTACGCTTACTGCCCTGCAGTTCCTTGCTGCATGAATACCCCTACGGATAATTACTCGCGCTTGCCGAGTATCCGTTCGTCCAAAGTTGTTCATGTGTTTCACAAAAATACATTCAAATACTACCCGATCTTCCGAAAATCCTGGGCAGCCTATTGCTCTTGAAATTCTTGCTTGCTTGCATTATGGTTAATCCCATAAGTCTCGTAATCTTAATGGCATACCTTGGCATTATCATTTTGAGTCTGTTGATTCAATATGTTCCGAATGCTCACAATCCTCAAATAGATCCTAGAATTCATCCTTCCGGCTCAGACGTCATTTTGAACATGAGCTGGTTCTCGACCAAACTATCTGTCGTCGATTGTGCCTCTGGTATATTCAATTGATCCATCCTTGATCAGAACGTCTGCTTCTGATCCTTTGTTTTGGAAATCATAATTCCTTTTTATTTACGCTTTGAATTATTCAGATGATTCCATAACCTGTTGCATTTGCATTCCTTCCTCTTCTGGTTGAGTACCGATACTCATATCAGATCCTTTGTGGACCATAAAGTCCTTTGTTGGATTGTTATCCGACAGTGTCCTTCACATTTGATCACTTTGTGAGTTCTTCCCCTGATACATAATGCCTTTGTTAAGTTGTATCCTCTTCTTGGCCAACCATGCTCTGCTTTCGGGCTTGTGTTATTTAATCTTGAAACTTGTGGTATATGTTTCTAAGAAGCCCCTATGGGTTGAACATATGCCTTCTCTAAACCGTGTGAACCCGAAAGTTTTCACGAGTCATACTCTTCTGGTGCTTCACCAGATAAAATTTCAACACTGCAACTTCATTGAACGTGAGAAGTGAATGAAAGGTTATGCATTGGAGAAGTGGGAGTCGACCTTGAACTTGAGTTCATGCCCATGGACACGATGTAGATCTTATCATTAAAGCTTCTCTTAAATTAATTATTCCTTTGGTATAAGTTCTTCTTATATCTGGGATCTGGCCTTTTGCAATCGTGGTTCCGACCATGTTCTCTTTTAAATACCATTTCTCATGCAAGGTTAAGCACCTGACTTCTATAGAGCAATACCCCAGTCCGACCTCTACTTTGATCTGTCATCGAGTATTACCCCCCTGGTATCTCGAGATTATCATGGAACTGCATAACATCTTATGAGTTCTTCATCAAGTGCTACATTCCCACTGATTCCAATTTTTCACGGGCTCTGAGTTATTAAACACTCAAAGACACCAATAACTGAACCGAGTCCGCACTACGGTTCAACAACTCTTCAGTAAGCTTCTATAAGTACGAGTTTGTACCCGATCACATCATTCCTAGCCTGATCGGCTATATCATTATCATGCTAAATTTTAACTGTGCTACCGGGTCCTTCTTCCCGGAGCACAAATTTCGACGGTGAGCTAATCTTACAATCAATCTTCCACGTCATATCGTTTGTCCTTGAACAGCAAGCTTGCTTTTGATTTTGTGTCGTACCCATGGTTCCAATAACTTTTGCATCATCATTCCGTTGACTTGGTGTCATCGCCGATCAGTTACATCTTCTCGAAATCTCTCGACAAATGTGTCGTGATCATCATCAACATTCTGAGGCCTTCCATGATATCTATCGAATTCTTGATGAGAAATAGCATCCTTTGCCCTCGATGATTTGGGTTATCATCCACAACATTATTGCATTCCCTCCAACACAAAACTTGTTCTTGTTTTGTGTTGTACCTTGAGTTCCATGCTATCCAACTTATGTTATGATCTACCACGGAGTATTACCATCTTTGATGTCAAGAATGTTGTGAGGATTGCTCCACCTCTTAAGAAATTCTTGCTATAATGATACTTCTCACCATCACCATTCTTTCTTGGTCCTCGTGTGGATTCCAATCGGGGTACCCACATGTGAACGGTGTTGTTTGGATTCTACACTTCTAGCAACCCTATTGCTTTGAAGTTAATGATCGATAATTCATTCTTAGCCTATCGGTTGCTGAACCACCATTCTAACATTGATCATGCTACTATAAGCCCACATTTCGGTTGCACCTTTCAACTGATGTTTAATTGGGTATGTTTTCCTCGAGCATACCCCATTATATCTTTTGAATTGACAAGTGTCATCTTCTTGTTCACATTATTGTGGAAAGCCATCCGTTTGGAATTCTCGATGAATTGTCGCTGAGCCCATCAGCCACCTTCTCATCCCCTCCTTGGTTTAAGGATGAACTATTGCTTCAAGAACCCGCTCCCATAGTTCATTTCCTAAGAATCTTGAAATTTCATTTCGTCTATTTGTGTTGCACCTTTTCTTCTCGGACATCCTGAGTCTGAGGTATCATGACACCAATCGGAGCTGAATCTCGGTCAGATATGATGGTTGGGACAACTTTCCAAGAGTTATGATGTTGGTCCTTTGATGACCCGGTAACATGATGTCATGCCTAGCACCCCCCCCTGGGTGGAGGACCTATTATTGTAGTATCCTTTTTAGCAAGTTTAGCCATTCTTCCATGAGGAAATTGTAAGACTTATTCTATAAGTTGCTCCTGACGGATCCTTTGTGAATCCAAAGTATGATCTTTACCCAAAGACCATGCCAATACTATCTCAAAGCATGTTTGTGATACTCCGATTTTCAACAAGGACATTTGAAGCCCAATGCTAAATGTTTCTTGCTCAATTATCCAAACACCTTTGTATGGGTAATGTCATGAAATTTCTCTCCCCTTACCTAAAGGGTTTTCTACCTTCTATCCTCTTATGGATATCATGCCCTGCTTGTCCTTGGGAAGGATATACCCCTGAATTATGTGTTTAAACACATATTTCTTTCCATTGTTCTGATTAAATCTGGTAATCACCTTTCCTTTCCATTGGATTGCTTAACCCTACTTGTGATCCTTATTATATAAGCAGTAGTATTCTTCTGCTTATGTAAACACCTCGGTGTACAATTCTGTCAGCAAGACCCTGTTACTATAGTTGATGACATTTCGGTAACCATCGATGGATGAGAACTTTGCCTATTGGTCCGCCTCGTTCAACGAGCAGGAGAATGGTTCTCTTCGTCCCTCGCCCTTGGTACCGATGTTGTTGCCGACATAACTGACAGGCTATCTTTCGGCATGCCTTGCTTACATGATCGTGCAAGACGTCACCACCCTTCCTACTTAAAACCCACATGGTGGGCCCATAACCCACAGTTCCACAGGATCGAAACCTGACTGTCCGGTACACCTTGTTGACAAAGTTATCCCTTACTCTTGGTTTCGTGTGTAATTCATGAGCCACCTTCCTAGTGATCTGTTCCGATATCAGATGCAATACTTAAACTTGATGCTTTGAACCCCTTTCACACTCTTTTTGTCAGGCATCGAACGATTGTCTATCCGCTTGGAACTCCTTGTTGTACCTTCTTACCTTACTCTCGATTTGTTCGACTCGAGAGATACTCATCTGTTCATTCACGGGAAAACCCAGACGATTCCCACTTAAGCATTCTGTCGTAGCCGAGCTACCCCTTACCTATTTGTAAGCACGAAGGAACCCCCGAAGAAAAGATGACGACTTCACCATGATGACCTGAAGCAAAGAAATGAAGACGTCAATGTAACGGATCGACCTCTTCGAGGAGAGCAACCAAGGCCGAGAAGATCCGTTAGAATTTCGTAACTAGACCTTCCCCCCCGGTCTCTACCTCTTAAATCTCGGGACGAGATTTCTTGTAGTGGAGGAGAATTGTGACGCCCGGATAATTAGGCTACAGTAATCCCACGTTAAACGATGTCACGTCACCACGGTTCCTGTTGTTAATCTCGCGTTAGTTCAAAATCGATTCAAGTTCAAATCTAAAATATTGACAAACAATAAAAGTTTTCAAAATGGTAAACTAAAATGTTCGAAGTGCGCCAGTAAATGCCTGGGCAATTATGGTGAAGGAATCGTGCTTTTATAAAAAGGCCTATATATTTAAAATGAATGAAAACAGGAAAGGAAATTAAATTAAAAAGAAAAAAAGGAAAAAGAAAAAAACAAACAAAGCTAAAAAAAGAAACAACAGACCCCCCCTGCTGGGCCTCGTGGCCCAGCTGGCCACCAGGCCGCCCCAGCCCACCCGCACCGAACCCCCCCGGGCTACTAACCGCCCCACCTCCAAACCCTAGCGCCGGACCCTCCCACTCGCGCCCCACAACCCCTCTCGCTCCCTCGTCCCTCTCCCGATCCGATCTGGATCCGGGACCAACCTCCCCCACTCCCCCTCGATCCACTCCTCCCTCTCTCCTCCCACTCTATTGGCGCCGCCGCGGCACCCCGTCGCCCTTTCCCGTCGCCGGCGTCGCTCGCCGCCTTGCCGCCTCTTCAACCCGCCTCACAGCTGCCGTTCGTCGGCGAGGTAGCCACCGCGCCGAGCCCCGCATCGCCCCTGCGCCCCTCGCCGCCGCCCGGCTCGAACCCCGCCGTCGCCGCCGCCCGGAGCTCCACGGGCCTCGCCGGAGCGCTCCATCGCCGGCCTGCCTCCTCCTCGTCGACGACTCGTCCCCGTCCTCCTCCACAACGGTCGCCCCCGAGCCTCGCCGCCCCGCTTCTCTCCAACGCCGGTGAGGCCACCTCCGGCCTCTACTCCCTCCTTCCTTCCTCGCGCCACCCCGCTCCGGTCGTCGCTTCCCTGTCACTGGCCTCGCCCCGCGCCTCGCAGGCCAGGCGCTACTCGCGCGCCCACCCAGGGCCTTGTCGCCGTCCCTGCTACTCGCCCGACCGAGCGCGGCGCGCCCCCGCTGCCATCCATGTGCCTTTGCCCGCGCCCACTGCCCGTCGTGGCCCCGCCCCTCTACCGCCTCCCTTGGCCCTCGCCGTCGGCGCCGGCGTGCACTGTGCGTGCCCAGCGCCCCTCGGGCATGCCCTCATTCGGGTGGTGCCCGTTAGCCCGCACCCGTTAGCGACCAAACCCGCCAAGGCCCCCTGGCCCAATGACAATTGGGGCCCGCCCCCCAGAACGTTTTAATTAAAAAAAGAATAATAATAATAATAATAATAATAAAATAAATAAATAGATAATAATTAATTAATTAATTAATTAATTAATGAATTAATTAAGTTAATTAATCACAATTAGATTAACCTAATTAACTGTTAGTTAATTAATCAAACAATGACAGTGGGGCCCACCCCCTAATTAATTATGATTAGTTTAATTAATCTGTTAATTAAAATGTGTCACTGACCAGTGGGACCCAATGGTCAGGTTGACCAGTCAACCCTGTTGACTGCCAACATCAGCATGACATCATGCTGATGTCATTAATCTATTTTTCGAATTAATTTAAATAATTAACTAAATTCTAGAAATTAATAAAATCTTTAGAAAATTATATCTTTTAATCCGTAACTCGGATTAAAATATTTTCAACATGAAAGTTGCTCAGAACGACGAGACGAATCCGGTTACACCCTCCGTTCGTCTGCCACACACTCCTAGCATAGCGAACATCGAACTTTTCCCCTCTGGTTCGTCTGTCCGAAAATGCTAAACCTGGGGAAACATTTCCGGATGTTATCCCCCTTCGCCGATAACGTGTAGCACCGCGTTAGAACACATCTAGCTCTGCCCGTCGTCCTGTTATGCTCTTGCTTGCTATGTATTTACTGTTTCTTCCCCCCCTCTTCTCTTCGGTAGACCCTGAGACTGCCGCTGATGCCGCTGTGATCAACTACGTCACCGACGACCCCTCTCTCTTGCCAGAGCAACCAGGCAAGCCCCCCCCCCTTGATCACCAGATATCGCCTATTCTACTCTATACTGCTTGCATTAGAGTAGTGTAGCATGTTGCTGCTTTCCGTTAATCCTATTCTGATGCATAGCCTGTCATTGCTGCTACAGTCATTGATACCTTACCCGCAATCCTAAATGCTTAGTATAGGATGCTAGTTTATCACCTTTGGCCCTACCTTCTTGTCAGTCTGCCTTGCTATACTATAGGGCCGTGATCACTCGGGAGGTGATCACGGGTATATATTATACATACTTACATACTATACAGATGGTGACTAAAGTCGGGTCAGCTCGAAGAGTACCCGCGAGTGATTCACGGATTGGGGGCTGAAAGGACCTTTGTCCCGACGGCCCTCTGTGTGGATCTTTGTGGCGGAGCGACAGGGCAGGTTGAGACCACCTAGGAGACAGGTGGGCCTGGCCCTGTTCGGCGTTCGCGGATATTTAACACGCTTAACGAGATCTTGGTATTTGATCTGAGCTGGCTACGAGCCTATACGCACTAACCATCTACGCGGGAGTAGTTATGGGTATCCCGACGTCGTGGTATCAGCCGAAGCACTTCGTGACGTCAGCGACTGAGCGGCGCGCGCCGGGTTGGACTGCATTAACGCAACTTCCTTTGTAACGGAGGTTGCTAGGTCTGCTCACCGGCCGCGTACGCAACGTGCAGGTGTGCTCAGGGCGATGGGCCCAGACCCCTGCGCGCTTAGGTTTAGACCGGCGTGCTGGCCTCTCCGTTGAGCCTAGGTGGGGCTGCGACGTGTTGATCTTCCGCGGCCGGGCATGACCCAGGAAAGTGTGTCCGGCCAAATGGGATCAAGCATGCTGGGTAAGTTGGTGCACCCCTGTAGGGAAGTTAATCTATTAGAATAGTCGTGATCTTCGGTAACAGGACGACTTGGAGTTGTACCTTGACCTTATGACAACTAGAACCGGATACTTAATAAAACACACCCTTCCAAGTGCCAGATACAACCCGGTGATCGCTTTTCTACAGGGCGACGAGGAGAGGATCGTCGGGTAGGTTTATGCTATGCGATGCTACTGGAGATGCTACTTGGAGGACTTCAGTCTACTCTCTTCTACATGCTGCAAGACGGAGGCTGCCAGAAGCGTAGTCTTCGACAGGATTAGCTATCCCCCTTTTATTCTGGCATTCTGCAGTTCAGTCCACCGATATGGCCTTTTACACATATACCCATGCATATGTAGTGTAGCTCCTTGCTTGCGAGTACTTTGGATGAGTACTCACGGTTGCTTTTCTCCCTCTTTTCCCCTTTCCCTTCTACCTGGTTGTCGCAACCAGATGCTGGAGCCCTGGAGCCAGACGCCACTCTCGACGATGATTCCTACTCACTGGAGGTGCCTACTACTACGTGCAGGCCGCTGACGACGACCAGGAGTAGTTAGGAGGATCCCAGGCAGGAGGCCTGCGCCTCTTTCGATTTGTATCCCAGTTTGTGCTAGCCTTCTTAAGGCAAACTTGTTTAACTTATGTCTGTACTCAGATATTGTTGCTTCCGCTGACTCGTCTATGATCGAGCACTTGTATTCGAGCCCTCGAGGCCCCTGGCTTGTATTATGATGCTTGTATGACTTATTTATGTTTTAGAGTTGTGTTGTGATATCTTCCCGTGAGTCCCTGATCTTGATCGTACACGTTTGCGTGCATGATTAGTGTACGATTAAATCGGGGGCGTCACAACCACTTGATGAGAAAGCGTTTTGCAGGTTGAGAGGAGAATTGAACATCATTGATGCTTCGAACTTGGAGTAGAAACTCCATTGGATACATGCAAGACATGAGCTTATGACTAATCCATGATATATCTCTTATGATAACTATCCTATGTCTTGGATATATTTGCACCTTGCATGTTGTCTAACCCATGTAGGTGCTTGGTTAAATCTAATTCCATGAGATTGCGACTCACTCATATCTTGAGCAATCTCTACATCACCAAGACTCTACACAATAGTGGTTGAAGACAAGGAAGCACAAAACCATTCAAACATATCCTTTGACAAACTCTATATTAAGCTTCATGATTGTCATTTTTGGATGCACAAGTGCTTTTCCTTGCAAGAACTAACTCATGTAGGTAGATGAACTCAAACTCCAAATGGTGCTCCCAACTCTCGATGAGCTACATCAACCTTGAGCACCCACACAAGTTCAACTACATGAGCAAGAACCACATCACCACCCAAGGTATGTTATTCCATCTTAGAGAAGCTTTACTCCAAGACATGAGTCAAAGCAACTCAATAAGATGTGAATACATCAAGATGCTTAAACGAAAAATGGTAACCCCATTTTGAGCCTAAACGATGAGTATGACCTATGATCAAGTGTTTTTACTTGACTCCTAAGTCAATATACTCTAACATAGGTGACTATGTCACCGCCCAATTCTAGATGAAGTTCTCTTGTGTTCTTTTCTGAGTTATTGCATTTGTTACTTGCATATTTGTCTCTTTCTTTTTCAAAAAAAAACTTCATCTAGAAACTTTCACTCTTTTCTCTTTGTTTTTGTTCTGCATATTTCTGCGCTAAATTCCTTGCAAATCTTTCAGCTAATTCATTGCAAATCTTTGTGAGATCTTACTTGACTAGTGAGCTGCGGTGACAAGTGTTTCTCTCTGTGATGAACTCGGTTTCACCGAATAGCTATTCTTGGTCCAACCAAATCCCTTCGGTACTACCGAAACATGCTACTCGGTGCCACCGATTTCGCAACAGGAAAAACAGCTGCCACATATTCTATATTTCTTCTGACCCAGCTCCACTCAATGAATCTTATCCTCTACAAGCATCACAGTTTTATTCACTGCTTTGTACTGAATCTCAAGGACCAAACCTATTCGACGGATTCCAGGAAAAACCTTCTTGGAAATTGATGTAAAAGGGGGAGAGAGAGATCACATCACATCAAAGCTTATCATCAGAGAGAGAGAGAGATCACATCAAAAGCTTATCACCTACAAAGGAGAAAGTACTAAGGGGGAGAGAATACTCAAGGATCCCAGACGATTGATGTTCAAGAGGAGAGATGCCACATGTCTTTTTGGGGGAAAGACATGTTCATATGAACTCATTTGAATTTAGTTCTATTCATATCTTTCAGCTCTGATTTTCTGTTTCCTATCTTCTCCCAATATCCCATGTACGATTCAGGGGGAGCAAGACACCTAAGGGAAAGAAATCAGTCAAATTCATTGCATATCTTTATTCTTGGGGACATGTTGAATTCTATGTGGTACCTTGTACTCACTCTCTACATGTCATCCCAGTCTTGGTATTCTTGTGGTTTCTTTTGTTTGCTCTGGCTAGTGGATATACCTGTGTTATCTAACCTTGTTTGTGCAGGTTCATTCCATCCTAAGCCAACTCAAGACCACAAGGTAAGTATATGCATCAAAATCATGAGTATGAGGAGTTCTTGCTTATGTACATACTGTTTGCAAGAAGGACTCATGAGCATGAAGGTATTTTCCTTGATAATCTTTTGCTCTGATGCATATGGCCAAGATGCATGTAACACTTTGCCTACTCTGTCATGGTTATGCTCTCACATGCCTCTCTATTTCACATTTACATGAGTGCATACATGAAGGGGGAGCCTATGCTTGTTACATGTCCTTCCAAAGCTTTACTTGCTGTTCTTTATATCTTTATCCAAAGCTTTGATGTATGTTGCCATCAATTACCAAAAAGGGGGAGATTGAAAGCACAAGTGCTCCCTAGGTGGTTTTGATAATTGATGACAACATATCTCTTGTTGGACTAACATTTCGATCTAGCATGTTTCGGATAAGTTCAACAATGGAGTGGCATGGACTAAAGGTTGTGGGAACTCCTTCAAGATGCTAAGGACAAAGGATTGGCTAAAGCTTCAAGCTCAAGACTCTTCATTTTATATTTTAGTGATCCAAGATCACATTGAGTCTTTAGGAAAAGCCAATACTATCAAGGAGGGATGAGGTGTTGCTTAATGAGCCTCTTGCTTCATGTGCTTAATGATATGCTCCAAAAATCCTCAACTACTTTCCCATATCCACATATGACCTAAACCCTAAGCCAAACTCGGTCCTACCGATTCTTCCTATCCGGCGCCACCGAGTTTCACTTGTCATAAGCCACTGCCAAACCCTAATCAGTTCGGTCTCACCGATGGGATCTCGGTCTCACTGAGATGGGCTTGCAAACTCTCTGTTACCCATTGCAATATTCTCGGTCCCACCAAGATATGCAATCGGTCCCACCGAGTTTGCTCGACCAAATCTCAGTTTCACTTATTACCCAAATCGGTCCCACCGAGTTTGAGTAATCGGTCAAACCGAGTTTTGGATTTACCCTAACCCTAGCACATCGGTCCCACCGAGTTGATCCAGTCGGTCCCACCGAAATCACTAACGGTCACTAGGTTTACATTTTCGGTCCGACCGAGTTTATTGATTCGGTCCCACCGAGATTGGAAAACTGTGTAACGGTTGGATTTTGTGTGGAGGCTATATATACCCCTCCACCTCCGTCTCATTCTGTGAGAGAGCTATCAGAACACACACACCATTCCAACTCATATGTTCTGAGAGAGAACCACCTACTCATGTGTTGAGACCAAGACATTCCATTCCTACCATATGAATCTTGATCTCTAGCCTTCCCAAGTTGCTTTCCACTCAAACCTTCTTTCCACCAAATCCAAATCCTATGAGAGAGAGTTGAGTGTTGGGGAGACTATCATTTGAAGCACAAGAGGAAGGAGTTCATTACCTACACACTATTTGTTACTTCTTGGAGAGTGGTGTCTCCTAGATTGGCTAGGTGTCACTTGGGAGCCTCCGACAAGATTGTGGAGTTGAACCAAGGAGTTTGTAAGGGCAAGGAGATCGCCTACTTCGTGAAGATCTACCGCTAGTGAGGCAAGTCCTGTGTGGGCGATGGCCATGGTGGGATAGACAAGGTTGCTTCTTCATGGACCCTTTGTGGGTGGTTGCTTCTTCGTGGACCCTTCGTGGGTGGAGCCCTGTGTGGACTCGCGCAACCGTTACCCTTGGGTGGAGCCCTGTGTGGACTCGCGCAACCGTTACCCTTTGTGGGTTGAAGTCTCCATCAACGTGGATGTAGGATAGCACCACCTATCTGAACCACGGAAAAAACATCCGTGTCTCCAATTGCGTTTGATTTCTCCATACCCTTCTCTTTACATTCTTGCAAGTTGCATGCTTTACATTCCGCTGCTCATATACTCTTTGCATGCTTGCTTGATATGTATTGTGTGTGTTGAAATTGTGCCTAAACTCCACTTAAACCGAAAAAGCTTAAAAATTGCAACTTTAGCACTAAGTGTCTAATCCCCCCCCTCTAGACACATCTACTTCTAGATCCTACAGGAGGGGGTGCGGCCGGAGGGAGGGAGGGGGGCGGATAGAAAAAGGCCCGTCTTGTGCCACCGATGGGCGGGCCAGGGGAGGACACGCGCAGACGACCCGTGTGTCCGCGTGGTGTCCGTTTCACCCCAAAAGCGGCGCAAGTTTGGGCCGGGAATGGGTCGAAAGCGGACACAAAGCGGACAAAAGTCCGTTTGCTCCCGCGCGTTGGGCCGCCTTTTTTGTCCCTTTTACCCCAAACGAACGGGGCCGGACAGGATAGGGTCGCGCGGTGGAGTTGGCCTTACGACCTCCAAGAAGGTTCCGATCCAATTCTGGTCCGTGCATTTTGTTTTTCCTTTTTCTATTGTTTCCTTTACCGGTTTCTTTGATTATTTTTATTTTTCCAAAAATGCTACCATTTTATTATCACTTTTAAAATTTTAAAAAACGTTCGTGGTTAAAAAATTTGAAAATGTTAAAAAAGTTTGGCATTTAAAAAAAATGCAGACTTTTAAAAATGGATGCAAATGTCAAAAAGTTTTTGTTTACTCAAAAATTGTTCACAAATTAAAAAATGTTCGTTTTTAAGAATACGTTCAGAATTTTGAAAATACCAGCTTTTTAGACAAAATGAAGTTTTTTTAGAAATTACATTCTAAAAAATGTTGGCCTTTAATAAAAAATTTAGAGTTTAAAAAAATTATTTGCGTTCTAAAAAAACGTAGAAAATTCCGAAAGTTCGTGTTTTCATATTCACTTTTCATAAATAAATGTGCGCATTCTAAATAAACTTATGACAAATTCGATATTTATTGTGTTCTAAAAAAATACACCTTTTATCCCATTTTCAAAAATTGTTCACAAATTTAAAAATATTTCTGCTTATCAATTTTTTTAAAAGCCACCTAAAAATGCATGCTATAATGCACCCGAAGCACTTCAGTGGCCGGCTTGCTAGTAGCTACTATGTGCACCCGAGTAGCTAGAGTGCATGCGGAAAACAAACCCGCAAAGCAGTATCTTAATGGGCCCGTCGGGTCGCTCGCACCTGTGTGTCTCCGAGGCAATCTAACGCAGAATGTGGCACCTAGGAACTCCCATGTTACGCTAAAAAAAGGAGCTCCAATGTCAAACGTCGTGAACAACACACAGTACTTTTTGTAAAAGTTTACGCGTTGCCCCTCTGAACAATGGTTTTGACACATTTCAGTAAGATTTCACGCTAGTTTACATGTCCATCCACACCAATTTCAGTTAGATTTCACACCAGTTGATTACTTTTTTTTGAGGGGTCACACCAGTTGATTACTTTCTATGTTCGTGTCCATCCCCTACCTCAGCCCATTTTACATGGCTCGCTATCTTGTGTCTGCGAAATGCTGACGTTTTGACACAAAGCGTATCAAATAGGATTCGCGCTGCTATACGTCGCTTCCCGCAAGACCGAGTACCATCTCGCCTAAAGCAGAACGTCTAGTGGGCGGCCCAATAATACTACATTAGTTGTTTTCGTTTCTTTCGTTGATAGTTTCGTTCATCTTTTTCTTTTTCTTTCTATGTTTTTAATTTTGTTTATATATTTTCAAAATATTACATATATATTCCAAATATTAAATTAAACTAAATTTAAATTAACTTTACTTATTTTTTAAAAGTTCACGAGCACTAAAAAATGTTATGAAATGTAAAAATTTGCTCATGCAACTTTTATGGAGTGTTTGTACCATTGAATTTCTTTCTTGTAATTTATATAATTTTGACACATTTGAAAATATATAAAATGTCCGCTTAATTATAATTTTTTTTGTACCATTCAAAATATTGTTCACAACATTTTAAAAAAATGTATGCTTTAAAAAGTATGTTTGTGACATTTTTAGAAAATGTTCATAAGTACTCCCTCCGTTTCTAAGTATAAGCCCTTTTAGAGATTTCAACACGGATTACATACGGATGTGTATAGACATATTTTAGAGTGTGGATTCACTTATTTTGCTCCTTACGTACTCTATATTGAAATCTCTAAAAGGTCTTATATTTAGGAACGGAGGGAGTATAGTGTAAATTTTTTGTTGCGCTGTTTATAAAAATTATTCATTCCATATCAAAACACAGTACTTTTCAGCAAATATTCAGATTTCATAAAAGGGTTACGCGTTGCCCCTTGCACGTAACAAATAATTTGGCAAATTGCGGTTGGATTTCACACCATCTGATTTGTTTCTAGCGCTAGTGGAAACGGATCAAATGCCAAGTACCTCGCGCTCGCTCTTCCACTCTGGTTCAGTTTGGATTTCTTTTTCTTCCCAAACGAAGGGGGCTGTCATTGTGTCAACATCGTGCAACTAGTGGGGTGCAACAAGGGACGGAAGAGGATCGGTGGAAGTCAGTGGTGGTGTGAGGGGAGGCGCAGGGCAAACGTTGGATGCATGTCCGGTGAGCCCTGCCAGCACCGCCACTCACACAACACAAGAGACAGACTATGAGCGGTGGCAAAAATTTCAGGTCTGCAGGTACTAGTGCAGAACATTAATTAGCTAGAAAGAGTGCACGGATCAGTTGGATTTAGAAAGGGATTGAGTCACTTTGCATTTTTCTAGCTTACATGGAAGAGAGTCTCCCAGCAAATAAGATAGTTTGAGAAGAAAACTTTGACAGGAATGAATCATATCAGTCTGTCAGCAAAGGCAACTAACCCAACACGGTGTAATAGTAGGATCGCGTTTTATCTTTCTTGCATTATGAAACATCAGGACAACTCATTCTCTTGTCCTGATTGGACTGATGGTAGGGCAAAATGGACTGTAACATCAGGACAACACATTATCTCTTGTCCTGATTAGACTCATGGTAGAGCCAAATGGACTGTAGCATCAGGACAACTCATCATCAAGATATTGTTAATGCAATGTCACTCAGTATGGTAAAGAGTAGAATGCAACGTATGAGGTCTCATGGATGAGAAGAATTTCTTGCAAATTATTTTGCAACAAACATGGCATTTAAATTCCTCCGTTCATGAGGATGTTGATATTTCTGATGGACAACTCATTATCTTGTCCTGATTAGACTCATGGTAGAGCCAAATAGACTGTAACACCAGGACACCTCATTATCAAGATACTGTTAATGCAATGTCACTTGTTAGTACGATAAAGAGTAGAATGCAACATATGAGGTCTCATGGATGAGAAGAATTTCTTTCAAATTATTTTGCAACAAACATGGCATTGAAATTCCTCCGTTCAAGGATGTTGATGTTCCTGATGGAAGATCACACCGGTGTTATCAAGTACAGACAAACGATGATCGTTATAGAAGAGAAGTATATCTTGGTATCATCGATCAAATCATTCAAAAGCTTGACAATCGGTTTGATGAGGTTGGGACATGTTGTTTTAATTTCCTTCTTTGTACATATTATTTTAATTAATGGAAAATACCATAGAACAATCGTTCTATGGTCTCGGGACAAAAAAATAATTGGCTTGATGAGGTTAATATGGGTTTGATTATTTGTATGTCCTCTTTATGATGCACTCAAGTTAATGAGACTTCCGTATTCTACCCCATGGACATATGAAGCACGGATTTGATAATGCTTGAATTTCAACTCGCCAACTTTATTGATGATATGAGACAAGATCATAGAGTTAGATGCGTAAGTAATACATTGGTGAGCTCTCTATTATGCTTGTTGAAACAAAAAAGAATGATCTTTATGATTTGGTCTACTTACTCATCAAGTAGGTATTGATCTTACCGGTGGCGACAACGTGTGTTGAAAGAGTATTTTCTACAATGAATCTAGTGAAAAATAAGTTGATAACTACCACGAGTGATGATCCCTTGAACTACTTCTTAGTGAAATTTATTTAAACGAGGTGTGCTTTTGAAAGTAAGTCAAGATAACATAGTTTCTTTTTTGAGGATAAGATGAGATAGTTGAAACTTTCATGCAATGCAAAAACGGAGAGTTACCTAGTGTTGTAATTTTCTATGTGTGCACCTTTCATGTAAGACTATTTATTTTGTAATTTTGCAAAATCGGAATATTTCCTGAACAATAATGTTGTGAGATTTGATCGAGTTTTTTTTATGTTATTTTTTTTTCTTATGTTACATGACAATTGGATTAGGTAGATTTACTTTTTTATTCCTAGGTCAGCCACTGTCCCAAACAAAACACAATACTTTCCGAAACCCAAATGATAAGTAGCTACCGACAGGTATGAGCACATGGCAAATCGATCGTTTTTCTGACAATTCTAATGAAGCAAGGTTGACAAGTTAGTTGACACACACTGTAATTTTCTATCAAAAAATAAACTGAAGCATGAAGTTGCCGTGCCTGCCAACTAAAGTTGCCATCCTGGCGTCACTAAACTTACTATCGGAAACGTTTGATTTGCCATGTGCTAGTACCTGACGTTCGGGCGTTATCAGATTCCTTGGTAAAAGCCTTACGTGTTCGTGTCCATCCACTGCCTCGGGCTATAGCGAAAACGGATCAAATGCCAAGTGCGTTGCCGCTTACTTTTGGTTCACTTTGCCCTTCCTGCATCCTCCCCCCTAACTGAAAGGGGTTGAGATCGTGTCAGCGTGTGCAACCAGTGGGGCGCAGCGCAGCGACGGGATCGGATCGGAGGTGCACAACAGCTGATCATTAGCCAGAAAAGAGCGCACGAATCAGTTGGACTTGGAAAGTGCTCGAGTCCCCCAGCATTTTCCTAGCCAGCTTTCGTCAACCCGCGCACGCACGCACGAGCAGGACGAGAGTCTCCCAGTTTTCTCCTCTCCTCTCCTCTCAAGGAAGGAACGAAGAAGAAAAAGATAGGACACGAAGGCATTTGGTTCCAAAACGGGGAAGGCAGGCTACAACAAACACAAGGAGGAGGGGAGCGGGCGGGGAGGCCGTTGCGTTTCCCGCTATTTCCTCCTTGCCCACCGCTCCCTATACAGCCTCCGCGGCGGCTGCGTCGCCTTCCCCCCGTGAGGCTCCGCATCCCCTGCATTCTTGACCTCCCCGGCGCCCACCCGCCGGCTCGCCATGGGCAACTGCTGCGCGGGATCCGGGGATGCGGAGCCCGCCGCCGGCGCCGACCCCTCCACGCGCCGCGCCGGCGCCTCCGTGCAGGCCGGCGGCGCCTCGCCCTCCTCCGCGCCCGGCCAGAACAAGCCGCCGGCCGCCATCGGCCCCGTGCTCGGCCGCCCCATGGAGGACGTGCGCAGCATCTACACCGTCGGCAAGGAGCTCGGCCGCGGCCAGTTCGGGGTCACCAGCCTCTGCACGCACAAGGCCACGGGCCAGAAGTTCGCCTGCAAGACCATCGCCAAGCGCAAGCTGTCCACCAAGGAGGACGTGGAGGACGTGCGGCGCGAGGTGCAGATCATGTACCACCTCGCCGGCCAGCCCAACATCGTGGAGCTCAAGGGCGCCTACGAGGACAAGCAGTCCGTGCACCTCGTCATGGAGCTCTGCGCCGGCGGCGAGCTCTTCGACCGGATCATCGCCAAGGGCAAGTACACGGAGCGCGCCGCCGCGGCCCTGCTCCGCACCATCGTCGAGATCATCCACACCTGCCACTCCCTCGGCGTCATCCACCGCGACCTCAAGCCCGAGAACTTCCTCCTGCTCAGCAAGGAGGAGGACGCGCCGCTCAAGGCCACCGACTTCGGGCTATCCGTCTTCTACAAGCAAGGCACGCACGCATGCATTTATCTTCTTCTTCTTTCCTGTCCAAGCAAAATAGCAAATGAAACCGCTTCGTTTCGTTGCTCAAGAAAGAATTCTGGCGCCATTGTTGGCTGCAGGGGAGGTGTTCAAGGACATCGTGGGCAGCGCCTACTACATCGCGCCGGAGGTCCTGAAGCGGAACTACGGGCCGGAGGCGGACATCTGGAGCGTCGGCGTCATCCTCTACATCCTTCTCTGCGGTGTCCCTCCCTTCTGGGCAGGCGAGTCATCTTCTAATCTACAGTAATTAACCCCCCCTAATAACAGTCTAATCGAAACGCATCACTGAGACTTAATTTTGTTGTACCAGAATCGGAGCACGGCATCTTCAATTCCATCCTGAGGGGGCAGATCGACTTCAGCAGCGACCCATGGCCACGCATTTCGTCCGGCGCCAAGGACCTCGTTAGAAAGATGCTCAACTCTGACCCCAAGAAGAGGATATCTGCCTACGATGTCCTCAGTGCGTGCACATCTCTTTGCATTTCACGTACCCCGAGTTCAGAATTCTGATCCAACGATATGCTATTGTTTTGGTGTTCAGACCATCCTTGGATCAAGGAAGACGGAGAGGCGCCTGACACGCCGCTGGACAACGCCGTCATGAACAGGCTCAAGCAGTTCAAGGCTATGAACCAGTTCAAGAAAGCTGCGCTAAGGGTCTGTCCATGCATGGTTCTGAATAATTATTCAGGAACCTCCATTTCTCATGTTCTGAACGGATGGTATGCAGGTCATCGCCGGATGCCTGTCGGAGGAAGAGATCAGGGGGCTCAAGGAGATGTTCAAGAGCATGGACTCGGACAACAGCGGCACCATCACCGTCGACGAGCTCCGGAAGGGCCTGGGGAAACAGGGGACCAAGCTCACGGAGGCCGAAGTGGAGCAGCTTATGGAAGCCGTAAGTCTCTCTATCTACATTAATTACTAGGTCCATGGAGATAGCGGCCCGTTTTGAGCTTTGCTGGTCCAGGCCGACGCCGACGGGAGCGGGACGATCGACTACGATGAGTTCATCACGGCGACGATGCACATGAACAGGATGGACCGGGAAGAGCACCTCTACACCGCCTTCCAGTACTTCGACAAGGACAACAGCGGGTACGTAACCTGACAAGTTCACATTCTCTCCTCATCGACAGACATGAACTCACTCATTCTTGGCCTTTCCATGGCTGCCGCATGCAGCTACATTTCCAAGGAGGAGCTCGAGCAGGCCCTTCGGGAGAAGGGGCTTCTGGACGGCAGAGACATGAGCGAAATCGTGTCGGAAGTCGACGCCGACAACGTAATGAACGAGTGTATTCTTTGTTGATGGTGGATGGATGCGTGCGTGCGTGCGTTGCGTTGGCCAAATGATGGTCTGAAAGCTCGCCGTGGCTGTGCAGGACGGGAGGATCGACTACAGCGAGTTCGTGGCGATGATGAGGAAAGGGGCCCCCGAGGGGGCCAACCCCAAGAAGCGGCGCGACGTCGTGCTATAGGGGACGGCGGCTTGGTCGAGGAAGCCGGCGGTCGATCCGCAACAGAACAGCAAGCGATCGAGCGTGCGTGCGAGGCAGCTCGCGACGACGACGATGACGAGCTCATGTACATTTTTCACAGAAGAGGTCGAGTAGCAAATGTTCATATATATACCGTGGGATTGGGAGTCGAAAATGTTGGTACGCTGTCGGGCACGTATCTTCTTCTCTGGTTCTGCTGGTTCCCTTGACTGCCAGGGGAATTAGTTTAGTATGTACTGTATACATCAGTTGAGTAAGTTGGACATTTTTGAGCCTGAATTTGTACGCGGTTTCAGCCTTGAAAATGTGCAGGTATGTAACTTGAGTGAAGTAACGAGCGTGTTGTTGATGTGTCTCTCGCGTGCTTCCAAACTCTCTATGGCTCGTGGAACAGCATGAAGTACAACTGTACAAGCAGGCAGCTTATTTACATGTAGAACAGGAAGGCAGAATCAAGATCAATGGCTCAGCGGCAAGTGGCCTCAACGAACTCTGCTCATGAGTGCATGCCTGTCTGCTCCGCTCTTCTGCGGGCCGAGCTAGCCATGAAGTACGCGTGCAAAAGATAAGGCTCAACATGAGTCCGACTTCAAATCAAATTAACAAAGCCATAGCACATAATAGGTGCATACAACTTGCATAGTAGGACCACGAACACAAATATATTGATAAAAATATAAATGGATTAGATCTAAAATCATGGCACTCAGGCCCTAGTGATAAGCATTAATCATATCAAAGTCATAGCAATATCAATCTCAAAACATAGTGAATACTAGGGATCAAGCCCTAACAAAAACAACTTGATTACATGATAAATCTCATTCAATCTATCACTGTCCAGCAAGTCTACGAAAGAATTACTCACTCCCGGCGGTGACCATCATGAAATTGGTGATGGAGAATGGTTGATGATTATGATGACGAAAGATCCCCCCTCTCCAGATCTCCGAACGGACTTCAGATCTGGCCTCCCGATGAAGGACAAGAGGTGGCGGCGGCTCCGTATCGTAAAACGCGATGAAACTTCCTCTTTTATTTTTTCTCGGGAAATAGGAATTTATAGTATCCAGATTAGGGTCAGCGAAGCCTCGTGGAGCCCACTACCCACCAGGGCGCACCCCGGGGGTGGCACGCCCTGGTGCCTAGTGGACAGTAGGGCCCCTCCCACCGGTGGGTCTTTGCTCTAGTATTTTTCTTTTTTTCCAATTTTTTTCCAAAAAGTTTCGTCCAATTTCGAGAACTTTTATTTCTGCACAAAAAACAACACCTTGGTAGTTCTGCTGAAAACAATGTTAGTCTAGGTTAGTTTCACTCAAATGATGCAAATTAGAGTCCAGAATAAGAGCAGAAATGTTTGGAAAAGTAGATACGGCGGAGACGTATCAGTGGTTTAATAAGAATATTTGTTTAAGGTTTGTGATTCCCGAAGCATGCACGTACAGTCTTCCGTTATGCTAAGAAGTTGGAGCACGATTTATTATTAAGTGTTCCTTTGCGTGAAGATCAGAGGTGTGCGATGGTTAACTCCTACAAATCTCCCCCCTAGGGGCATGCGTACTACTCCCTCCGTTCCGAATTACCCGTCGCAGAAATAGATGTATCTAGAACTATAAGTTCTAGATACATCTGTTCTAGATACATCTATTTCTGCGACGGGTAATTCGGAACGGAGGGAGTAGTACTTTGCTTCGAGGGCTACTAAATTTTCGTAATAAGTATGTGAGTTCCTTATGACTAATTTAAGTTCATGGATTATACACACTCTCACCATTCCGCAATTTGCTAGCCTCTTCGATATCATGCATTGCCCTTTCTCACCTCGAGATGTGATGAAAACTTCGCTGGTGCATCTAAACCTCATGATATAATACACTCTATCACACATAAGCCTCCTTATATTTTCCTCAAAATAGCCACCATACCTATCTATTATGGCATTTTCGTAGCCATTTCGAGATATATTGCCATGCAACATCCACCGTTTCGTTTATTGTGACACACATCATCATTGCCATATTGCTTTGCATGATCATATAGCTGACATAGTATTTGTGTCTCAACCACCATTCATCATTATCATACATCACTACAAAAAAAACACATCCGTGATATTTTGGGCCGAACGCAATTTTTTCTATCATACTTACGACACTTCTATGACGATAATTGTGACAAAACCCGGTATCATCATAGATGTGGCGGGATCCTACTTCTATGACAAAAAATCATGACAGAAAATGGGTTTTTCATCCTGGGCGGGCCGGAGACGCAACTGCATGACATTCTTTGGGCTGTCCATGACGGAAAAAACCATGGTAGAAGCGAGGGCGAGGAAAATTTCGAGGAGTTCCCGGTTACGGTGGGTGGTCGGGGGCCGAGCGATGCACGTTTCTCTCATACACGTACGCGCGTGTGTGCGAGGCGTTGGGCTCTAACTGAACCTGAGCGATTGCACTAGCTACGTTACTGAACCCGAGTGATTCCTTCACTACTGCTACTAATTGAAGCCGATCGATGCTGCCTCTGGATAAACAGTGAGCATTGCTGGGGGGGGGGGTTGGATGAACAGTTCCCGGTGGGGGTGGATGAACAGGACCCCTTGGTGTTGCCTCTGAATGAACAGGACCCCGATCGATCGAGCCGGTTGGGGCTGGATGAATAGGACCCCGTGGAGGGCTAGATGAACAGAACGACCCCATGGAGGGCTGGATGAACAGTAGTCCATGGAGGGGTGGTTGAACAGGAGCCCGTGGAGAGGGCTGGTTGAACAGTAGCTGGTGGAGTAGCGCGCGGTGAAGGCTGGATGAACAGGAGTCCGTGGATGATCAGTCGCAAGTGGAGGCTGGATGAGGTCGACGGTGGATGAACAGTAGCCCATGGAGGCTAGGGGGGGTCGACAGTGGAGATGAACAGTATTCCGTGGAGTCCCGTTTTGTGGTACACCACACCCCTCCCGATGAACAGGACCCCCATTTCGACTGTAGCGCTCCAACACAAGTCCGCTTCTTCCGTTTTGCGGTACGCCACACCCCTCCCGATCAACAGGACCCCGTTTTGACCGTAGGAGGTCTAACACAAGTCTGTTTCCTCCTTTTGCGGTACGCTAGACCCCTCCCAATGAACAGGATCCCGTTTCGACCATGGCCGGTCGAACACAAGGCCGTTTCCTCTGTTCCTCGGTACGCTAGACCTCGTTTCCATCGGCTGTTCCGTCCAAGCCGGTTGGCTCCCACGCGTTCCGTTGCCTCCCGATGAACACGGCGCATTCTGTTGCCTCCCCATGAACACGATGACGACGCAATTTCTCCATTCCGACCCAGCCATGTACACGAGCCCTGGCCATACATATGCGCGAGTAGGCGTTCCAGACCCCGCCCATATGTACGTACGTGGCCGTATTTTCTCTCTTGCACACTAGCTGCTGTACATACGTGTACATGCTACATGCGCGTCTCTACTACGACACATGCACGCTCTACATTAACCAGTATGTACGTACATATTCGCGACCAGAATGACAACGCTACATATGCTTCGACAAGGTGGGTCCCGACTGTCAGGCACTTCGTTACGTGCGAAGATATAGCTGGTGGGTCCCAGCAGTCAGGGGGGCGAATCATTTTTTTGCCCGGACGCACTTCCTTGCATGCGAAGATGTAGCTGATGGGTCCCAGCAGTTAGGGGAAAACATTTTTTTCGCGAAATATGGTGGCCCGTCCGGTGGGTCCCTGCTGTCAGGTGCAGGAATAATTATTTTGCGCGTAATAAGTAGGCACGTCCTTGCGGCTGCCGTGGACCCAGCTGTCAGCCTCTCCACGTACAGTACTCTTCCGATGGAAGTCGGTCTTTGACCACATTGACCACGCCGCGCCGAGAGCACCAAGGCGGTGGACGACGGCGAGGCCTAGGAAGGGGACGACACGGAGCCAGGGAAGACGCGGCAGTGGATGCCCACGCGGAGAGGAGTACGAGGATTCACTGGTTCGGCTGCGGTGTGAGGCTGCCGTTGCCGCAGAATAACATGGGGTGTGGGTGACTAGAGGGATGGCCTGGCCAGCGGTGGGAGTAGTAGAGGGCGGTGAGGCCTCCACGGCATCGCAGCCGGCCACGGGAGGCAGGAGCACGAGGCACGACCGGCGCTGGTTTGGGCGGCTGGAGCAAGAAGACCAGAGGTTGAAGAAGCACTACGGCCGTTGGATGGACATCGTACGGTCACTGGAGCTAGAATCGTGTATATTGACTAAGTTGACAAAGCCCTCCGTCCCGGTCAACTTAATAGGCCCACAAGTCAGCCTCCCACTATACTGGGTCCCATCTAGCAAGGGGAGTATTCATTTTTTTATGCGTAATAAGGAGGCACTTCCTTGTGTGCGAAGATATAGCTGGTGGGTCCGAGTTGTCAGCGGCGGTAACGTTTTTTTGTGAAATACATGTTGGGGAACGTAGCAGAAATTCAAAATTTTCCTACGTGTCACCAAGATCAATCTAGGAGATACTAGCAACGAGAGAGAGGGAGTGCATCTTCATACCCTTGAAGATCGCTAAGCGGAAGCGTTCAAGTGAATGGGGTTGATGGAGTCATACTCGTCGTGATCCAAATCACTAATGATCCTAGCGCCGAACGGACGGCACCTCCGCGTTCAACACACGTACGGTTGGGAGAGACGTCTCCTCCTTGTTGATCTAGCAAAGGAAGGTGAGGTTGATGGAGATCCAGCAGCACGACGACATGATGGTGGAAGTAGCGGGATCCTGGCAGGGCTTCGCCAAGCACAAGCGGGAAGGAAGAGGTGTCACGGGAGGGAGGGAGGCGCCAGGGCTTCAGATCTCGCTGCCCTCCCTCCCCTTCACTATATATAGGGGCCTAGGAGGGCGCCGGCCCCTTGTAGATCCCATCTAGGGAGGGGGGCGGCAGCCCTAGGGGTGGCTTGGCCTCCAAGCCAAGTGGAGGCGCCCCCACCCCTTAGGGTTTCCAACCCTAAGCGCATGGGAGGACCAAGGGGGGGGGGGGTGCACCAGCCCACGAGGGGCTGGTTCCCACGCCCCTTCAGCCCATGGGGCCCTCCGGGATAGGTGGCCCCACCCGGTGGACCCCCGGGACCCTTCCGGTGGTCCCGGTACAATACCGATGACTTCCAAAACTCTCCCGGTGGCCGAAACTGGACTTCCTATATATAAATCTTTACCTCCGGACCATTCCGGAACTCCTCGTGATGTCCGGGATCTCATCCGGGACTCCGAACAACTTTCGGTTAACCGCATACTAATATCTCTACAACTATAGCGTCACCGAACCTTAAGTGTGTAGACCCTACGGGTTCGGGAGACATGTAGACATGACCGAGACAACTCTCCGGTCAATAATCAACAGCGGGATCTGGATACCCATGTTGGCTCCCACATGCTCCACGATGATCTCATCGGATGAACCACGATGTCGAGGATTCAATCAATCCCGTATTCAATTCCCTTTGTCTATCGGTACGATACTTGCCCGAGATTCGATCGTCGATATCCCGATACCTCGTTCAATCTCGTTACCGGCAAGTCTCTTTACTCGTTCCGTAACACATCATCCCGTGATCAACTCCTTGGTCACATTGTGCACATTATGATGATGTCCTATCGAGTGGGCCCAGAGATACCTCTCCGTTTACACGGAGTGACAAATCCCAGTCTCGATTCGTGCCAACCCAACGGACACTTTCAGAGATACCCGCAGTGCACCTTTATAGCCACCCAGTTACGTTGTGACGTTTGGTACACCCAAAGCATTCCTACGGTATCCAGGAGTTGCACAATCTCATGGTCTAAGGAAATGATACTTGACATTACAAAAGCTTTAGCATACGAACTACACGATCTTGTGCTAGGCTTAGGATTGGGTCTTGTCCATCACATCATTCTCCTAATGATGTGATCCCGTTATCAACGACATCCAATGTCCATGGTCAGGAAACCGTAACCATCTATTGATCAACGAGCTAGTCAACTAGAGGCTTACTAGGGACATGGTGTTGTCTATGTATCCACACATGTATCTGAGTTTCCTATCAATACAATTCTAGCATGGGTAATAAATGATTATCATGAACAACGAAATATAATAATAACTAATTTATTATTGCCTCTAGGGCATATTTCCAACAGTCTCCCACTTGCACTAGAGTCAATAATCTAGTTCACATCGCTATGTGATTAACACTCAAGGTCACATCCGCATGTGACTAGCACCCAAGAGTTTACTAGAGTCAATAATCTAGTTCACATTACCATGTGATTAACACTCAATGAGTTCTGGGTTTGATCATGTTATGCTTGTGAGAGATGTTATAGTCAACGGGTCTGAACCTTTCAGATCCGTGTGTGCTTTACAAAATCTCTATGTCATCTTGTAGATGCAGCTACCACGCTCTATTTGGAGCTATTCCAAATAACTGTTCTACTATACGAATCCGGTTTACTACTCAGAATCATCCAGATTAGTGTCAAAGATTGCATCGGCGTAACCCTTTATGACGAACTCTTTTATCACCTCCATAATCGAGAAAATTCCTTAGTCCACTAGTTACTAAGGATAACCTTGACCGTTATCCTGTGATCCATTCCTAGATCACACTTGTACCCCTTGACTGACTCATGGCTTGGCACACTTCAGGTGCGGTACACAGCATAGCATACTATAGAGCCTACGTCTAAAGCATAGGGGACGACCTTCGTCCTTTCTCTCTCTTCTGCCGTGGTCAGGTCTTGAGTCTTACTCAATACTCACACCTTGTAACATAGCCAAGAACTCCTTCTTTGCTGATCTATTTTGAACTCCTTCAAAATCTTGTCACGGTATGTATTCATTTGAAAGTACTATTAAGCATTTTTGATCTATCCTTATAGATCTTGATGCTCAATATTCAAGTAGTTTAATTCAGGTTTTCCATCGAAAAACACTTTTCAAATAACCCTGCATGCTTTCCAGAAATTCTACATCATTTTTTTGATCAACAATATGTTAACAACATATACCATCAAAAAATTCTATAGTGCTCTCACTCACTTCTTTGGAAATACAAGTTTCTCATAAACTTTGTATAAACCCAAAATCTTTGATCATCTCATCAAAGCATATATTCCAATTCCGAGATGCTTACTCCAGTCCTTAGAAGGATTGCTGGAGCTTTGCATACTTGTCAGCATCTTTCAGGATTGACAAAACCTTCTGGTTGTATCACATACAACCTTTCCTCAAGAAAAACGTCGAGGAAACAATGTTTTGACATCCTTTCTGCAAGATTTCATAAATAATGCAGTAACTGCTAACATAATTCCAACAGACTCTTAGCATCGCTACGAGTGAGAAAGTCTCATCATAGTCAACTCCTTGAACTTGTCGGGAAACATCTTAATGACAAGTCGAGCTTTCTTAATGGTGACACTTACCATCAATCTCTGTCTTCCTTTTAAAATCCATCTGCACCCAACAACCTTACGACCATCAAGTAGTTCTTTCAAAGTCTATACTTTGTTTTATACATGGATCCTCTCTTGGATTTTTTATGGCCTCGAGCCATTCGTTGGAATCCGGGCCCACCATCGCTTCTCCATAGCTCGTAGGTTCATTGTTGTCTAGCAACATGACTTCCAAGGCATGATTACGTACCACTCTGAAGTAGTACACATCCTTGTCGACCTATGAGGTTTGGTAGTGACTTGATCTGAAGTTTTATGATCACTATCATAAGCTTCCATTTCAATTGGTGTAGGTGCCACAGGAACAACTTCCTGTGCCCTGCTACACACTAGTTGAAGTGACGGTTCAATAACCTCATCAAGTCTCCACCATCCTCCCACTCAATTCTTTCGAGAGAAACTTTTCCTCGAGAAAGGACCCATTTCTAGAAACAATCACTTTTGCTTCCGGATCTGAAATAGGAGGTATACCCAACTATTTTTGGGTATTCTATGAAGATGCATTTATCCCCTTTGGGTTTGAGCTTATCAGCCTGAAACTTTTTCACATAAGCATTGCAACCCCAAACTTTTAAGAAACGACAGCTTAGGTTTCTCTAAACCATAGTTCATACGGTGTCGTCTCAATGGAATTGTGTGGTGCCCTATTTAAAGTGAATGTAGTTGTCTTTAATGCCTAACCCATAAACCATAGTGGTAATTCGATAAGAGACATCATGGTATGCACCATATCCAATAGGGTGCAGTTATGATGTTCGGACACACCATCACACTATGGTGGTCTAGGCGGTATTAGTTGTGAAACAATTTCCACAATGTCTTAATTGTGTGCCAAACTCGTAACTCAGATATTCATATCTATGATCATATCATAGACATTCTATCATCTTGTCACGACGATCTTCAACTTCACTCTGAAATTACTTAAACCTCTCAATAATTCAGACTTGTGTTTCATCAAGTAAATATACTCAGCATCTACTCAAATCATCTGTGAAGTAAGAACATAATGATATCCACTGCGTGCCTCAGCACTTATTGGACTGCACACATCAAAATGTATTACTTCCAACAAGTTGCTTTCTTGTTCCATCTTACTGAAAACGAGGCCTTTCAGTCATCTTGCCCTTGTGGTATGATTTGCATGTCTCAAGTGATTTCAAAATCAAGTGAGTCCAAACGATCCATCTGCATGGAGTTTCTTCATGCATATCTACCAATAGACATGGTTCGCATGTCTCAATCTTTTCAAAACGAGTGAGTCCAAAGATCCATCAACATGGAGCTTCTTCATGCGTTTTATACCAATATGACTCAAATGGCAGTGCCACAAGTATGTGGTACTATCATTACTATCTTATATCTTTTGGCATGAACATGTGTATCACTACGATCGAGATTCAATGAACCATTCATTTTAGGTGCAAGACCATTGAAGGTATTATTCAAATAAATGGAGTAACCATTATTCTCCTTAAATGAATAACCGTATTGCGATAAACATACCAATCATGTATATGCTCAACGCAAACACCAAATAACAATTATTTAGGTTTAACACCAATCTCGATGGTAGAGGGAGCATGCGATGCTTGATCATATCAACCTTGGAAACACTTCCAACACATATCGTCATCTCACCTTCAGCTAGTCTCCGTTTTATTCCGTAGCCTTTTATTTCGAGTTACTAACACTTAGCAACTAAACCGGTATTTTAATACCCTGGTGCTACTAGGAGTACTAGTAAAGTACACATTAATATAACATATTTCCAAAATACTTCTGTCGACCTTGCCAGCCTTCTCATCTACCAAGTATCTAGGGTAGTTCTGCTTCAGTGACCGTTCCCTCATTACAGAAGAACTTAGTCTCGGGTTTGGTTCAACCTTGGGTTTCTTCACTAGAGCAGCAACTGATTTGCCGTCTCATGAACTATCCATTCTTTCCCTTGCCCTTCTTGAAACTAGTGGTTTAACCATCAACAATTGATGCTCCTACTTGATTTCTACTTTCGCGGTGTCAAACATCGCGAGTTGCTCAAGGATCATCATGTCTATCCCTGATATGTTATAGTTCATCATGAAGCTCCAATAGCTTGGTGGCAGTGACTATGGAGAATCATCACTATTTCATCTGGAAGATTAACTCCCACTCGATTCAAGCGATTGTAGTACTCAGACAATCTGAGCACATGCTCAACGATTGAGCTTTTCTCTCTTAGTTTGCAGGCTTAAGAAACTTGCCAGAGGTCTCATACCTCTTGACGTGGGCACTAGTCTGAAATCCCAATTTCAGTCTTTGGAACATCTCATATGTTCTGCGATGTTTCAAAAACGTCTTTGGTGCCACAATTCTAAACAGTTAGTATTACGCACTGAACTATCACGTAGTCATCAAAACATTTATGTCAGATGTTTCCCAACATCTACAGACGATGCTCGAGGTTCAACGCACTGAGTGGTGCATTAAGGACATAGCCCTTCCGTGCGGCAACGAGGACAATCCTCAGTTCATGGACCTAGTCCGCATAATTGCTACTGTCAAATCTCAACTAAATTTTCTCTAGGAACATATCTAAAACAGTAGAACCAAAGCGTGAGCTACGACATAATTTGCAAAGACCTTTTGACTATGTTCATGATAATTAAGTTCATCTAATCAAATTATTCAATGAACTCCCACTTAGATAGACATCCCTCTAGTCATCTAAGTGATACATGATCCGAGTCAACTAGGCCGTGTCCGATCATCACGTGAGACGGACTAGTCATCATTGGTGAACATCTCCATGTTGATCGTATCCACTATACGACTCATGTTCGACCTTTTGGTATTTCGTGTTCCGAGGCCATGTCTGTACATGCTAGACTCGTCAAGTCAACCTAAGTGTTTCACATGTGTAAATCTGGCTTACACCCGTTGTATGCGAATGTTAGAATCTATCACACCCGATCATCACGTGGTGCTTCGAAACAATGAACCTTCGCAACGGTGCACAGTTAGGGGAACACTTTTCTTGAAATTTCAGCGAGGGATCATCTTATTTATGCTACCATCGTTCTAAGCAAATAAGATGTAAACATGACAAACATCACATGCAAATCATAAAGTGACTTGATATGGCCAATATCATCTTGCGCCTTCTGATCTCCATCTTCGAGGCGCGGCATGATCACCTTCGTCACAGGCATGACACCATGATCTCCATCATCATGATCTCCATCATCGTGTCTTCATGAAGTTGCCTCGCCAACTATTACTTCTACTACTATGGCTAACGGTTAGCAATAAAGTAAAGTAATTACATGGCGTTTTCATTGACACGCAGGTCATAAATAAATTAAGACAACTCCTATGGCTCCTGCCGGTTGTCATACTCATCGACATGCAAGTCGTGAATCCTATTACAAGAACATGATCAATCTCATACATCACATATATCATTCATCACATCCTTTTGGCCATATCACATCACATAGCATACCCTGCAAAAACAAGTTAGACGTCCTCTAATTGTTGTTGCATGTTTTACGTGGCTGCTATGGGTTTCTAGCAAGAACGTTTCTTACCTACAAAAAACCACAACGGTGATATGCCAATTGCTATTTACCCTTCATAAGGACCCTTTTCATCGAATCCGATCCGACTAAAGTGGGAGAGACAAACACCCGCCAGCCACCTTATGCATCAAGTGCATGTCAGTCGGTGGAACTAGTCTCACGTAAGCGTACATGTAAGTTCGGTCTGGGCCACTTCATCCCACAATGCCCCCGAATCAAGATAAGACTAGTAACGGCAAGCAAATTGAACAAATCATCCCCCACAACTACTTTGTGTTCTACTCGTGCATAGAATCTACGCATAGACCTAGCTCATGATGCCACTGTTGGGGAACATAGCAGAAATTCAAAATTTTCCTATGTGTCACCAAGATCAATCTAGGAGATACTAGCAACGAGAGAGAGGGAGTGCATCTTCATACCCTTGAAGATCGCTAAGCGGAAGTGTTCAAGTGAACGGGGTTGATGGAGTCGTACTCGTCGTGATCCAAATCACCGATGATCCTAGCGCCAAACGGACGACACCTCCGCGTTCAACACACGTACAGTTGGGAGAGACGTCTCCTCCTTCTTGATCCAGCAAGGGAAGGAGAGGTTGATGGAGACCCAGCAGCATGACGGCGTGGTGGTGGAAGTAGCGGGATCCCGACAGGGCTTTGCCAAGCACAAGCGGGGAGGAAGAGGTGTCACGGGAGGGAGGGAGGCGCCAAGGCTTCAGATCTCGCTTCCCTCCCTCCCCCCACTATATATAGGGGCCTAGGGGGCGCCGGCCCCTTGTAGATCCCATCTAGGGAGGGGGGCGGCAGCCCTAGGGGTGGCTTGGCCTCCAAGCCAAGTGGAGGCGCCCCCACCCCTTAGGGTTTCCAACCCTAGGCGCATGGGAGGCCCAGGGGGGGCACCAGCCCACGAGGGCTGGTTCCCTCGCCCCTTCAGCCCATGGGGCCCTCCGGGATAGGTGGCCCCACCCGGTGGACCCCCGGGACCCTTCCGGTGGTCCCGGTACAATACCGATGACTTCCAAAACTCTCCCGGTGACCGAAACTGGACTTCATATATATAAATCTTTACCTCCGGACCATTCTGGAACTCCTCGTGACGTCCGGGATCTCATCCGGGACTCCGAACAACTTTCGGTTAACCACATACTAATATCTCTACAACTGTAGCGTCACCGAACCTTAAGTGTGTAGACCCTACGGGTTCGGGAGACATGTAGACATGACCGAGACAACTCTCCGGTCAATAATCAACAGCGGGATCTGGATACCCATGTTGGATCCCACATGCTCCACGATGATCTCATCGGATGAACCACGATGTCGAGGATTCAATCAATCCCGTATTCAATTCCCTTTGTCTATCGGTATGATACTTGCCCGAGATTCGATCGTCGATATCCCGATACCTCGTTCAATCTCATTACGGGCAAGTCTCTTTACTCGTTCCATAACACATCATCCTGTGATCAACTTCTTGGTCACATTGTGCACATTATGATGATGTCCTACCGAGTGGGCCCAGAGATACCTCTCCGTTTACACGGAGTGACAAATCCCAGTCTCGATTCGTGCCAACCCAACAGACACTTTCGGAGATACCCGCAGTGCACCTTTATAGCCACCCAGTTACGTTGTGACGTTTGGTACACCCAAAGCATTCCTACGGTATCCAGGAGTTGCACAATCTCATGGTCTAAGGAAATGATACTTGACATTACAAAAGCTTTAGCATACGAACTACACGATCTTGTGCTAGGCTTAGGATTGGGTCTTGTCCATCACATCATTCTCCTAATGATGTGATCCCGTTATCAACGACATCCAATGTCCATGGTCAGGAAACCGTAACCATCTATTGATCAACGAGCTAGTCAACTAGAGGCTTACTAGGGACATGGTGTTGTCTATGTATCCACACATGTATCTGAGTTTCCTATCAATACAATTCTAGCATGGATAATAAACGATTATCATGAACAAGGAAATATAATAATAACTAATTTATTATTGACTCTAGGGCATATTTCCAACAATACAGAGGCCCTTTCGGTGGGTCCCAGATGTCAGGTGGAGGAATCATTATTTTGCGCGTAATAAGGAGGCATTTCCTTGTGTGCGTCCGTGGACCTAGCTGTCAGCCTCTCCATGTACAGTCCGCTTCAGATGCATGTCGGTCGTTGACCAGGCCGCACCGAGAGCACCAGGCCGGTGGACGACGGCGAGGCCTAGGAAGGGAACGGCACAGAGCCAGGGAAGACTCGACCGTTGTTTCCCACGCGGAGGGGAGTGTGACTGTACGAGGGTTTACTGGTTCGTCTGCCGTCGTCGGAGAATAACAACAGGTGTGGGTGAGTAGAGGGATGGCTAGGCCAGGGATAGGAGTACGGTGGGACGGTGAGGCCTGCGCGGCAGCACAGCCGGCCGCGGGGAGGAGGGAGCATGCAGTCCCGTCAGCACTTGTTTGAGCGGCTGGAGCAGGAAGAGCAGCGATTGAAGAAGCACGACGGCCATTGGATGGACATCCAACAGTCACTACTTGTGCGTCAACCTTTTTTAGGAAAGCCTCAAATCTGTGGAAAACAACATACAACCCATTTGCCATTATTTCTAATAATTTACAGCCCATTTGCTAATTCTTAAGGTTTTTTGGAGCCCATATTTTTTGTTAGCATTACAGCCCATATTGTGGCCACGATTAAAAAATTATACAAAATTTTGCATATTTCGGTGCAGTCCGAACTGTTTTTAATCCTGAAATTTCGAGTCACATTCAAACTAATTTTAAAAATAAATGTATATCAATATAAAATCCAACAAATTGTCCACGCATAAAAATCAATGCAATTTAAAATCTCGAAATGAAAAAAAGAAATTTGAAACTAATTGCTAGTTTGATGTGTTTTAAAAATGTACAACCCATTTCTCATTACTGATAGGCCATTTTCTCGGCCAGCCGGATGAAGCTCACCTCGTCTTGAAAGATTTGCAGCCCAATAGGCATGACAAAGCGACTTACTTGGCAAATCACAAAAAAACTAGGTTGTGGCCGTGGACCCAGCTGCGGCATGGACCCAGCTGTCAGCCTCTCCATGTACAGTACTCTTCCGATGGAAGTCGGTCGTTGACCACATTGACCACACCGTGCCGAGAGCACCAAGGTGGTGGACGATGGCGAGGCCTAGGAAGGGGACGATGCGGAGATGGAGAAGACACGACAGTGGATGCCCACACAGAGAGGAGTACGAGGGTTCACTGGTTCGGCTGCGGTGTGAGGCTACCGTCGCCGCAGAATAACAGGGGGTGTGGGTGAGTAGAGGGATGGCCTGGCCAGCGGTGGGAGTAGTAGGGGGCGGTGAGGCCTCCGCGACATTGCAACCGGCCACGAGAGGCAGGAGCATGAGGCACGATCGGCGCTGGTTTGGGCGGCTGGAGCAAGAAGACGAGAGGTTGAAGAAGCACTATGGCCGTTGGATGGACATCGTACGGTCACTAGAGCTAGAATCATTCATATTGACTAAGTTGACAAAGCCCTCCATCCCCGTCAAGTTAGTTGGCCCACAAGTCAGCAGGCACTTCTTTGCGTGCGAAGATATAGCTGGTGGGTCCGACCTGTCAGCGGTGGGAATGTTTTTTTCACGAAATACAGAGGCCCTTCCGGTGGGTCCTAGCTGTCAGGTGGAGGAATCATTATTTTGCGCGTAATAAGGAGGCATTTCTTTGCGTGCGGCCATGGACCCAGCTGTCACCCTCTCCACTCACAGTCTACTTCTGATGGTGTCGTTCGTTGACGATGTTGACCACTCTGCGCCGAGCGCATCCAAGGTGGTGGACGACGATGAGGCCTAGGAATGAGACGAAGCGGAGCCTGGGAAGACGCGGAGCCGGGGAAGACGCGACAGTGGATGCCCACGCGGAGAGGAGTACGAGGGTTCACTGGTTTGGCTGCGGTGTGAGGCTGTCGTCGCCGCAGGGCCTGGCTAGCGATGAGAGTAGTAGGGTGCGGTGAGGCCTCAATGGCAGCACAGCCGGCCACTGGAGGCAGGAGCAGGCAGTCTCGTCGGCGCTTGTTTGGGTGGCTGGTGCAAGAGGAGCAGCGATTGAAGAAGCAGCAGGACCGTTTGATTCAAATCCAATGGTTACTGCTGCTACAATCGTTTGTTGACTAAGTTGACAAGCCCTGTGTACACGTCAACTTAGTAGGCCTACAGGTTAGCCTCCCAACCGGTGCACCCCAGATGTCAGTCGGAGGAACCATTTTTTTCACGTAATAAGCAGGCAGTTGACTGCGTGCGGCCAGGCCAATGGAGGGAGTAGGGTGGGCCGGGGAAGCGTGCGCGACATCACAGCGGGCCACAAGAGGAGGGAGCAGGCAGTCCCACCGACGCTAGTTTAGGCGGCTGGAGCAAGAAGATTAGAGATTGAAGAAGCACGTCGGCCGTTGGATGGACATCCAACAGTCACCGCTGCTAGAATCGTGTGTTGACCGACAAAGCCTTGCGTAAACAAGTCAGCCTCGAAATCTGTGACGTGTACATCCCATTTGCTATTATTTTTATAATTTTTACTCATTTTCTAATTCATATGGAATTTATTGCAGCCCGTTATCCATTTTTAGAATTGCTGCCCATTTTCGGGTCAGTATCGGGGTTAAAAAATTAATTAAATATGTGGGAAATTTTGAAAATTCGTAAATTTTTGCCGGGGAACAAAATATTCTTAATCCAAAAATTAGTAGCCATACTAAAATAAATTTAAAAATAGATTAGTACTATGTCATGTTAAATCCAATGAAATACTCCCTCCGTCCCAAAATTCTTGTCTTAGATTTGTCTAAATACGGATGTATCAAGTCACGTTTTGGTATTAGATACATCTGTATCTAGACTAATCTAAGACAAGAATTTTGGGACGGAGGGAGTATAAGATATCGGTGAAGAACAAAAACAAAAAAAGAAACTAATATCCCATTTGCTATAATTTTTTTGGAATTTTCAACCCCTTTTGATATTACTTTTAACAGACACTGACCATACTCTTTGGCCAGGCCGGAATGCATCCCTCCTCGTCTTGAAAGATTTGCAGCCCAGTAAGTCGGAGAAAACAAATAGGCCTAGCTTGGGTATTCTTCAAAAAGAAATATTGGGCTACCTATTTTCCCAAAGAAAAAACTGTTGGGCTGGTCATGTTGTTAGACGGGCCACAGAGACCGCACAACCCAGTTTATAGCCTGCTCCTCTGAATTACTACTCAAAAAAAGTTGTGCAATTCTATCGTTAATTGACTATACGTTGAAAATGATGTGGGTCCCAGATATCAGCAGGTGGATTAGAGTAAAAAAACGAGGGGTTCATCTGAGTAGTAAAAGAGGCGCTTGCTTGTGTTCGGGAGTGGACCTGGTGGGTCCACACTGTCATACTCACAACTACAGTCCTCTCCCGATTCACTATGTTGACAGGGACCATTTCAAAAAAAAACTATGTTGACAGGGCCGGACGGCAGTGCCGCGGTGAGCGCACCAAGGCGGAGGATAAAGTGTTGTCGCTAATGTGCTGGGCTGGGTTGGACATTCTTATTGAAAAAATAATAATGGACCAGAACTATTTACGACATTGACTACAATTTGCATGGGTCCGCTGGTTATAGGAAGAAATTGTTGGGAGAAAGAAGACTGGTCGCTATCTTTGCCTAAGAATAATATCGACTGAATGTAACAACAGTATCATAGGAAATAATATCCTCATGTTAAATCGTGAATTTAAAGAACTGGTGCATGAGCATTTAGCTTTATTTATTTATTTACTTATTTATGTTTAGGGGACGATGATCATGTACCTGGGCCGGATTCATGTGAGAGCCTCCCTTCCAGTTAATTATGGGCTTCTCTATTGGGCCTTCATCAGTGGGCTGCATGTTATCGACAAGTGGAAAATGTGTTCCGTACGAAAAATAGTATGTGCTACGTATGGTACGGGGCACTAAAGGATCGAACCGTGCAATGAATTTCAAAACATTGTGTTTGTTGTTCTAACAACACATTTATTCAACCAACAGACGAAATATACTACTGATTGTACATTGAAAACAACAGCAGCAGCAACCAGGGTTGGGGGTGTAACAAAAGCAGTAAGCAGGCTAGAAGAGTGAAGACGCAGCTCTCTCTTCCAAACCAAACATCAGCCATCATTACAAAAGGGATACCAAAAAAGAACAAGTGTATGCATCAAACTAAATAAAGATCCTACTACACCTAGTGTACGCATCTAACTAACCGGCTCAGTTAGATGTTACTATTTATTAAGCTATGGAGATTGGCTGACGGCTTGAACCAGATGGGTGCCTGACGGGGGAAACTCCAGCCAACAGGTCGAAGTGTGATACTTGCGACCCTCTCTCCTACTTTGTGCTGCAGAGCGTGGTGGCACATATCAGGGTATGGTGCATGCAGAGACGCATGGTACGCTGTGTACACACAGTTTTGCTTGATGAATGAAACCGCGCTGCCATCATGATCCTTGCCGTCGGTTATCTCCTGGTTAATCGGATAATTCAGTCCGACAAACAGAGAGCATGTACCAAGGCTACTTACCAACCTCTAGTCAAAAATTCCCGAAGGCCCAGAGAAGCTGGGATCCTGCTCAAAGACCTTGAAGTGACTGTGATTGTATTCCACGAAACAACACGTCCGGTATGTGCGAACGATCATCAATCGTTCGCCATCGTCTGATCGAGTCAGGAACCACCTGCAACTGCCATGCCGCTTTTCTTTGAAAGGTTCTGGGATTAGGAAGGGTAGGGACACCAGGCGGCCTACACCATCATATCAAGTTGGAGTCAAATAACCCTTAAAAATAAGTTGGAGTCAAATAAAAAAGGGCTCTCGATGTAGTCAATCTTAAGAATAGCATGTTATGAGCATGAATATTTTTCAGTAAATGCTGACAGTAATATAAGCAAGCCATCATGATATCATAGGAAAGTAACATACTGCTGTAACAGCCGTTTGTAGCGATGACTGGAGTAGGCCAACAATACGTCCAGCCATAGAAGGAGTTGACAGCGTAAATGAAGACCTTGTGTTCAATGGCATCAGAGAACCATGGAGGATGTATGATCCTGCGATGGACGTGCATATTTATCCACTTACCGCAGTGACCTGTCAGATAGGAGAGACCACGGTTGAAGAACGCAATTAGCCTTAAGTCTTTATAATTCGAAAATCTTGTGGGCACTTGGCAGATTACAACCTTGAGCAAATAAAACTTGGTATCATGTTGGCTACCGTAAGATTCCGAGTATTTTGGGCCGCGGTGCCAAAGTAGTGCAGTGTTAATCGAAGGAAGGGGGATCAATCGCCTGGTGTAGACCTCCACGAGCATCCAGCTGCCACGACCGTCGACGAGCACCATCCAAGACGTGTTCATGCCAACCCAGTACATACCGTTAATGTAGTTGAGGGTGACAGGGATCAGATCGTAGTCAAGGGGGTTGATGCTCGCCACCCTATGATCGTTATGCTGCGTGACACGCCGTTTCTGAAGATCAAGCGGCATCAGCAAGCAAGGAGCTGGCTTAAAAAGCTCCGGCCTAAGGGCTTTGAGTAAACGGTACAGCCTCGACGAGCACGCGACGAGCGGCATGGTACTAAGATTGTCCACACGCGAAACAATGAGCTTGATTACCTTTGTGGGGAGTGAATTCCAGCCACTCTTTCGGTAGACGCTGCTCGGTTCTGCCATTGT